>NC_134568.1:106542810-106570310 GCF_050947875.1 Dermacentor variabilis
TAAGAAAAGAATTCGCGAAAGCTAGGTTGACTATTAGAGAAAAAATTGTTTCCTTCAAGAAAGTTAACAAGGTAGAAAATATAATGTGCTCCAATATTTTGCACGGTACTGAGGTGATGGACACGGGCCTGCAGTTAAAGGGATCGTGAGTTCAGCCACATTTGCGGATCGGAATAAGTTTTGCTGTTTCTCAGTCACGAGGCAAGGATGAAGAGAGGTACGACTGGGAAGAAATGCTCTCTAAGATGATAGAGAAGTACTCACTAGTATTTTTTAGAAATTCTGTGTTATCTATTCCGCACGAAGACGCAAGTTTGAGATCATCTATTACTTTTCTATGCCAGTAGAGCTAAAAATTATGAGATCCATAGGGAAAAAATGGTTGCACGACAGCCTTGGAAGTTCGTGCTCATGTCTTGTAGGTGCGAAAATTTTTATAAACGCATTATTTAGAATCGTAGCGCAGTGCTGCCGAGGTACAGGTTCGCCAGAAAATGTGTTAAGTGAGTGAGTGAAACAACTTTATTCGGTCCACAATAGACCCGAGTTAACTCAACGTCACCTGGCTAAGTGATATAATTTTCGATTCACTAGGGCTTACTGCACTCCAGAAGTTTTTTGGATTATTTATAAGCATGTTCGGGAGGGAAAATAAAAATTTAGTAGTCTTTATCGCAGATGAGTAGGCCGAGGCAGCATCTTTGTAGGCAAACCAGTTAGCCTGGCTTTGAGTCCGGTTAGCTGTGCGAAAAAGAATTTTTTTTCCCTGTTAGATAGGCGTTTCGAAGATTTAGTATACCACGAAGCATTTTTATTCGAGAAAACGCACCCCGTTCGAGATAAAGAGGTTGACAAGATCGTGAATTTTTCCTTCGAATAAAGTCCATTTAGTATCTAGTGAGCGCGAGGCGACAACAGGCCGGAAATTATCAAGAAAAAGAGCAATTTCGTTGTTGATAGTGGTGAAGTTGCTGTTTTGATAGTCACAAAAGGTTTTAAGATTGTTATGGGACGGTATAATTGTCAGGCTAATTAAAAAATGCAAGACGTCGTGATTTCTCAAGCCGGGTGAGTGTGTAACCTGTGATATGATATCTGCCGATGGCGTTAGAACAAGATCCAAAAGAGATGACGTGGTGTTCGTTACGCGTGTATGGGAAGTAACAACCTGGGTTAAGTTGAAATCTGCGCATATCTAGATAAAATGCTTCGATTCTGCGGAAGTTGGATTCACTAAAGGACACGTGCCTGACCAGGAAATGTTGGGGAAATTAAAATCGCCCATAAATAAAATTGGTGCTCCAGGGAAACGAACACTTATCTGGCAGAAACAATCGTACATACTGTCACAAAAATAGGGGCAGACGGTGGTGCTCGGCAACAAGCACCGATCACAACTTTTTTTACATCTACAGAAACGCAGCACCATACACATTTAATGTCACATATCATGGTTGCAGGAAAACAGTCAAAACGTTCATTAACAGCAACTAAAACACCACCTCCTATATTGTGTTAGCGCGATTTGTGAGCTATTTCGACGTATAGAAAAAAGTCTCCGTTAATCCCACCTCATGTCATATTCATTCGTTCGTTCCATCGGGTATTAAGCAACGGTGGTAGTCCAAACGCAAGGCGCAAGCAACGCACTTCTATCTTCCCATCAAGACGTTTGGTATATTTTGAGGTCGAGAAGTAAGGGCGCGCGACGTGCTCGCCAGTTAACTGAATGAATGGCGCTGGTACCGGATGACTCACTTTAATCCCGAGCCCACTAATCTTCTCGTCGGGGTGGACAAAGTCACACGGTGTCGGCTGCACGGCTCTTCGATACGCGAGCATTTCACCCGCCTTAGAACGCCGCGCTGCATACAGTAGCCTACCAACTATTTGTCAAGTGGGCGGTGGGGGGGGGGGCAAGTCACCTCTCTCTCTCTCTCTCTCTCTCTCTCTCTCTCTCTCTCTCTCTCTATATATATATATATATATATATATATATATATATATATATATATATATATATATATATATATTTATTTATTTGTATTTATATATTGGAAATTCATCTTCGCAGTAGGTGCCACCTGGGATCGCTCTGCCGCCGCTACTCTGTCCGCATTGACGCCCCACGCTAACAAAGGCAGCTGCAATTCCCTGCATATAATTTCCCCTTTCAGTTCTGCAGTACATGTTCGTTTTTCGTATGCTTTACCGCAAAGCCCGACACGGAGGGCTCCTTCCAAGGGCAGCGGAGGTTAGGTTAGCGGCATCTACCTATACTCCTCCTCACCCGGCTCCTTTCGGGTGGGAGGGACAGACAGACAGACAAAGAACTTTACTAATGGTCCTGAGGAACAGCGTTAGGGCACCTCCCTTTTCAAGGAGTCCCCGTAGCCATCGCGGGCCGCACCCACGTCGGAGTAGGAAGATCGTGGTCCTCCGCCCTGTCGCAGGCCCTCTGGACAGCCCGTAGTTGCTCTGAGAGGTCGCCGCATTTAAGGGCTGCCTCCCAGTCGGTTAGAGTGGTTAGCGATGAGCTGCATAACGCAGAGCATTGCCAGAGCATATGGGATAAGGAACAGTACACCTCCCCACAGTCTGGACAGTGGGGTTCTACATTAGGCGCAAAGTGACTGAATCGGCCCCTGGAGGGGAACGACCCCGTTTGTAGCATGCGAAATACCGACGATTGTGGTCTATTAACTTTAGGGTGTGGTAGCGGAAAGGCCTGTCGAGCGAGTTGATAATGTGCCAAGATTTCATGGAAGGTGAGAAGTGAATCCCTGTACAGTCCTAAATCGCCGCCCGTGAGCCCACCTTAACCGCCGCGGTGTGTAAGACCTTGCGCACAGTCATGGGCCAACTAATTGGCGTTAACAACTTCAGAGTGCACATTGATTCCCATATGGGCCGGGAACCATTTGATGCTATGAAAACCAGCAGCCCCCTCGCTGCCGAGGATGGCCGCCTCCTCCTTGGAGATCGAGCCGGAGGCGAAAGCTCGGGCTGCAGACCTGGAGTCTGTAAAGATATTGGGACGTAAAGGGTCCTTCAGTGCTATCGCTATAGCAACCTGCTCGGCTACTGTTGCAGAAACCTTCCGCACGGATGCTGAGTTAATGAGAATGCCGTTGGAGTCAACCGAAACTACGGCATAGTGATCAGAGCGCCCGTACTGGGCGGTGTCAACAAAACATGCCAGATTCGGAGTGGCCGCAGCCGCTTTCAGCAGGGAACGAGCCCTGGCTACCCGGCGCCCTACATTGTATTGAGGGTGGACGTTACGTGGCATGGGATCTACCTTGAACGAATCTCGGACCACGGGTGATAGGGTCACGTTGCGCTCCGTGATTTCCTGGTGACCGCATCCAACGGATTCGAGGATGCGTCTTCCCGCTCGGGATGATGAGAGTCGTATTATTTGGGCCACTCGTTGAGCCTCGATCACCTCTGATAGGGTGTTGTGCATGCCTAGTTGCATGAGACGCGCGGTGCTAGTAGAGAGGGGTAAACCCAGCACACGCTTGATGCTTTTGCGCATGAGGGCGTCGATTTTGGCCTCATCCCGTTTAAACCAGCGCAACGCGGAGGCTACATAGTTAACGTGACTAATCAGAAACGCGTGGTAGAGTCTGAGGAGATTGCTCTCACTTAAACCGCCTCTGCGGTTTGAGATCCTGAGGATAAGCCGAAGCATATTTTCCGTCTTGGTGGTAATGCGGGCTATAGTCTGTGAGTTGCCCCCACGAGATTCCAGCAAGAGTCCGAGGACCCTGATGGTATCCACTCTGTGGATTTGTTGTCCGTCCCTCGTATAAAGGGCTATGGGAACTTGATCTAAAGGTGTGGAGCATCTAAACCCCCGTCGGGTGGGCCTATACAATAAATGTTCGGACTTGGTTGGTGACAGACTCAGGCCCGTGTCTAGTAGGAAGTGTGCTGTGATGTCAAGCGCCTCTTGGAGCGCACTCTCAACTGCAGCGTCAGACCCTCCCATGCACCACACGGTAATATCATCCGCGTAGAGGGCGTGACCCGTTCCTCTTACTGTGGCCAGTCGGTCCGAGAGGCCCTTCATGGCGATGTTAAACAGTAGGGGAGAGATGACCGCCCCTTGCGGGGTGCCTCTCGCTCCCAATGTAAATTCCTTGGATTTGATTTGCCCTATTTTGACAGTGGCCTTTCGATCCCTCAGGAAGGAGCTAACGTACGCATGGAATCGTGGCCCCAGGCCCAGGTCCGAGATGGAGTCTAGCGCGAACCGGTGCGAGATGTTATCAAAAGCCTTGGACAAGTCTAGAGCAAGGATGCCCCGAGTGTCTCTAGTGTCGTCATCAATGATTTGCCTCTTTATAAGTAACATGACATCCTGTGTGGAGAGTGCCGGCCGAAAGCCGACCATATTGTGAGGGAATAACTCATTAGTTTCTATGTGCCTAGATATACGGTTGTGAATGGCATGTTCGGCCTCCTTACCCACGCAGGACGTAAGCGAGATGGGTCGCATGTTCTCCGGCGCAAGAGGTTTGCCGGGTTTCGGGATGAGCACCACTGAGGCTGTCTTCCAGGAGTCGGGGACGAGGCCCGTTTCCCAAATTTTATTGACCTCCCTGGTGAACAGGGAGGTTAGGGAGGTTAGGTAGATGCCGCTTTAGCGGCCACAGAACAATAAACGAATACACGTTCCTTTATTTAATGTGTTAATGAGATGTTGATTTGTTGGAAAATATTCAATAGAGGTTATAGGGAAGTTCACGTTCATGACTGGCGGAGAATGCATAATCAGAGCGGGCCCAGGGGGCACGTATACAGTAAATTTCGCCTCCCTTGCGGATTACGGGATTGCGATTGCAATAAAAAAAGACTAGAAAATGCGTCAGTGAAATTTATCTTTCTCTTCGGCACATCTAGTTTTCAATCGTACATCATCATCGTCATGATCATCCTATTTTATGTCCACTGCATGACGAAGGCCTCTCCCTGCGATCTCCAATTACCCCTGTGCTGCGCCAACTGATTACAACTAGCATCCGCGAATTTCCTAATTTCATCGCACCACCAAGTCTTCTGCCGTCCTCTAATGCGCTTCCCTTCTCTTGGTGTCCATTCTGTAATCCTAATGGTCCAACGGTTATCTAACCTACGCATTACATGACCTGCCCAGCGCCATTTTTTTCTCTTAATGTCAATTAGAATATCGGCTATACCCGTTTGCTCTCTCATCCAAATTGCTCTCTTTCTGTCTCTCAAGGTTATGCCTAGCGGTCTTCGTTCCTATTCGTCCTTAACTTCTTTGTCAGTGTCCAAGTCTCGACCCCATATCTCAGCACCGGTAAAATGCACTGATTATACACCTTCCTTTTCAATGATAACAGTAAGCTTCCAGTCAGGAGCTGGCAATGTCTGCCGTATGCGATCCAACCCAGTTTCATTATTTCATGAATTTCCTTCTCATGATTAGCGTTCCATGTGATTAGTTGACCTAGGTAAACGTACTGCTTCACAGACTCTAAAGGCTGGCTGGCGATCCTGAGCTCTTGTTTCCTTGCCAATCTATTCATCATTATCTTTGTCCTTCTGCATATTAATCTCCAACCCCACTCTTACACTTTCTCTGTTAAGGTCCTCAATCATTTGTTGTAACCCGTCTGCACTGTTGCTGAATAGAACAACGTCATCGGCAAACCGAAGGTTGCTGAGGTATTCGCCGTCGATCCTTACTCCTAAGCTTTCCCAGTTTAATAGCTTGAATATTTGTTCCAAGCACGCAGTGAATATGATTGGAGAGATTGTGTCTCCTTGTCTGACCCCTTTCTTCATAGATATCTTCCTACTTTTCTTATGGAGAATTGAGGTAGCTGTGGAATTTCTATAGATATTTTCCAGGATATTTACGTAAGCAGTCTGTACTCCTTGATTACGTAATGCCTCTATGACTGCTGGTATCTCTACTGAATCAAATACCTTTTCTTATTGCATGAAAATCACATATAAAGGCTGATTGTACTCTGCGGATTTCTGGATTACCTGATTGATGACATGAATGTGATCCATTTTAGAGTATCCTATCCTGAAGCCTGCCTGTTCCCTTCGTTGACTCAAGTCCAGTGTTGTCCTTATTCTGTTGGAGATTATCTTGTTGAATATTTTATATAATACTGGGAGTAAGCTAATCTGCCTATAATTTTTCAATTCTTTAACGTCTCCCTTTTTGTGGATTACTATAATGTGTACATTCTTCCAGTTCTCTGGGACCCTTGAAGTCGATAGACACTTCGTATAGAGAGCCGCCAGTTTTGCAAGCATTATGTCTCTTCTTTGATTCAATCGACTGTTATTCCATCTTCTCGTGCCGCTTTTCCCCGTTTCATGTCTTGCAATGCCCTTCTAACCTCATCGCTAGTTATAGAAGGAGTCACTGCAACCTGTTCATTACTGTTTGGCATGGAATTATCCTGAGTCCTCTGGGTACTATACAGGTCAGTATAGAATTCGTCCGTTGCTTTTACTATACCTTCGAGATTGCTGATGATATTACCCTGCTTATCTTTCAGCGCATACATCTTAGTTTGCATCTTGCATACATCAGGCTGCGCCCATTTTTTACGGCTTCCTGAGTCTTTCTCAGGTTATAATTTCGAATATCACTTATTTTCGCCTTGTTGATCAGGTTTCAGTTCCGCGAATTCTATCTTATCTCTTGAGTTGGACATTTTCATTCTTTGTCGTTTCTTTATTAAGTCCTTTGTTATTTGGGAGAGCTTGCCTACTGGTTGCCCTGGTGCCTTGCCTCCCACTACTATTGCTGCCTCTGAAGCCAGCCTAGTTACGGTTTCATTCATTACCTCTACGTCATGTTCACCTCTCTGTTCTAAGGCTGCATATTTGTTTGCAAGCACCAGCCTGAATGTATCTGCTTTTACCCCTTACTGCTTCTAGGTCGACATGTTTCTTCTTGCCCAGTTTTACTCTTTCTGTCTTCAAATTGAGCTGAATCCTAGCCCTGACTAACCTATGATCACTGCACTTTACCCTACCTATCACTTCTACATCCTGAACTATGCTGGGATCGGCAGAAGTATGAAATCAATTTATTTCTTGTTTCACCATTAGGGCTTTTCCAGGTCCACTTTCTGCTGCTACGCTTCTTGAAGAAGGTGTTCATTATTCGAAGCTTATTCCTTCCTGCAAATTCTACCAGCATCTCTCCTCCAGCGTTCCTAGAATCGACGGTGTTGTTGCCAATTGCTTGTTCACCAGGCTACTTTTTTCCCACTTTTGCATTGAAGTCAACAATTACTACAGTATACTGAGTTTTTACTTTTCTCATCGCTAATTCAACGTCTTTATAAAACTGATCTACTTTATCACCATCGTGACTGGATGTTGGAGTGTAGGCTTGTGCTACCTTCAATTTATACCTCTTATTAAGTTTGAATGCGACTACTGCTTCCCTCTCATTAATGCTGTAGAATTCGTCAATGTTGCCCGCTATGTCCTTAAGATTAGGAATCCTACCCCGTATTGCTTCTTATCTGGGAGACCTCTATAACAGAGGACATATCAGAGGCACTGTATAGGCCTCACCAGTTCTTTTAATCTCGCGAAGGCCAATGATATCCCAAACAATATCTGATAGTTCCTCAAAGAGTCCTGCTAAGCTAGCCTCACTCGATAGAGTTCGGCTGTTAAAGGTTGCTAGGGTTAGTTTCCATTGGCGTTCAATCGTACATTATGAACCATTACAGTCTTGTGTTGCCAACATTTTAGGAAGCGTGTCACTGAAGTGAGACAAGAAAAGTCACTAAAACTCTCGCTATAACAGTGAAGTGGATTTTAAGAATGTAGGTACTTTGAAACACTGTAATGTAAGCTAGCGTGAAGTAAATAATTTACCTAGACGTGTCGTGTTGGTTTAATGTTCGTGCAGCTGAAGGAAAACAGTGAATTTACCAACAGAGTATAGAGGGTTTTAGCTTTAGTAATGTATTTACGATAGCATAGATGAATATCGAAGTTTAGAATATGAATAGTTGGTCTGCAACATTTTATTCGTATTTGGAAATGAATTATTCGGTATGTTTGAATATCAAAACTAACCAAATATTTCGAAACAACCGACTGTTCAAATCGGGTTACTGTTCTCCCTCTGCTGAACAATATATCCCAAATGATAATTATCAGAAGTAATTATCAGATTTTTGACGCAATGCAGAAATCAGATCGGTAATAGCTTTGTTTCGGTATTGCGAAACCCGCCATGGTTGCTTAGTGGCTATGGTGTTGGGCTGCTAAGCACGAGGTCGCGGGATCGAATACTGCCCACGGCGGCCGCGTTACGATGGGGGGAAATGCGAAAACACCCGTGTACTTAGATTTAGGTGCATGTTAACGAAACCCCAGGTGGTCCAAATTTCCCAGTCCCCGGACACTACGGCGTGCCTCACAATCAGATCGTGGTTTTGGCACGTAAAACCCCATAATTTAATTTTGATATTGCGGTGGAAGTTTTGCGCTGGTTCACACTCCTTGGGTTAGATCTTGTATACATACACAAATACCCAAGATTGCATGAATGTGCACAATTTGTAGCGCAACGCACGCGTAATGCAGATGTTGTGGATTCGGCTCTGACCGTCAACCTCCCGCCCAAGTTAAGTTTTCCTCCATTTCCCATTAGCTTCTCATTTTTGCACTTCAATTAGAAAGTACAAATAATTTATCCTATGCTTTCTGTTTCTTCATTATCTGTTGTTTTCATATGGTTCTGACTAACAAATACGTGCGAGCGTTCTTACAAAACCGGGACCCTCGGTTCCCCTTCTTTTCGTCCAATACTTGACAATCGACTATATTGCGCTCATGGCCTACCAACTAGTCTTTCTTGCAGCCTAGTCATGCAGGAGTTTCATCGCTTACGCTACAGCCAGTTATGTTTTTTTTCCCTGTAAAAGGCTCTGTATTCTTTCTAGGGCACACACATACCTCCTTAGCGTTTTATTTTCCTTTTACATAACTTCTGATATTTTTTCAACAACTATTTATTATGTTTTTGAAAAGTTGGTCAGTTTCAAATGCCTGTCATTCTTGGAAAGCTTGTTTGCCACCAGGCTTAAAGGTGTCAAGCAGCTATTCGTGTAGTTCTTTTCGTGACTGTTGTGATCTTGTGTTTAAAACAATCTTAATCCTGCGTGATAGTTGACTGTCTATTCAGTACGAGCGTGTTCCTAATTATAGTGAAACAAGTACTCCTGCTGTAAATATGTGCATCTGCGTTTGTGTCTTCGACATTCGATACTGACTATTCGTATTCCATTCGTATTTGAAGAAGTCAATATTCGATCATCTACCTCTAATATTTACATACTGGATTAGGACAGCTTAAATTTTTCATCATCTTCAGATTGGAAGGTTACAAACACATCACGATTCAAAAGAACACAAGCAACGCAGTTTTCCTAGCATGAAAATGCATTTAGTCTGCATATTTTCCCTAAATTTTAGTGGTTGTCGACATTCGTGTTAGCAGAACTAGATTTTGTGGAATGCGCTTGGCCGCATGTTGTTAACATGGCAGTGACATTTACCCGAGCTTTGTACAGGTTAAATACCATATTTTCGCCCTTGATCTAGCTGAAAGCGGCCGTGAAGTACTGATTGGCCCGAAAGGCGTGAGAAACGGAAACGATTTGTTCAGTCGCGCGTGAACAAGCTAAGCCGTTCCGATATTTACACTTTTACGCAGTCAATATGTCTGATTCACCTGCTGTCTTCTAAATCTAAACAGAAAATTTATTCCACTTGGTTTTGATAAATTAGTTATCTGACAAGCTTGCTAAGCGTCCACCAAAAAATGAATTTAGTGACACCGCTGAACCCGCAGCGTTTAAACGCTGCGGGTTCACATAGGTTTTATAATATTCAATTACGTATATATTCAATTGCTTTTGTAAATAATAAATAAACTTCAACTTTGTTACCACAATGTGAAGGCTGTGGTGACCACTGTGCTGTGAAGCACTATCAAAATATCAAGGCAACCGGTGGTTCATCATGGTCACGGAGCCTATGCGTCGTACAGAGAGTTTCGGCCACTTGCATGCGGCTTTTGAATATCAAAGCGCGTTATTGAAGGCCATTTTCCAAGCAATCTTTCTAACTTTTCAGTCATTATAATATCGCCAACTGTTCATTTAAGTCACTAAAAAAGACACTGATTGCTAAATAGCAAGCTTTTCCGTAGACAGACGAAAAAGTAACAAAATCTAGCGTCAAAATCTTTAAAATGGCAACACTAAGCACCGGTAAATTATAAAAGCAAATTTGATTTTGTGTTTTCAAAGATGGTTAATTTAGACGGCCCCGACATACACGGGATGATGCAAGTGATGGTAGATTGAACTTGTTTTCCACAGCGCACCGTGTTGCGTACTCCAGGGTAGCGTACCGTACTGCTGCCGAGAAGTAGCGGCGCCTGCCTATCGAAGCTCGACCGATATTACTTATTGGGTAGCGTAGCGTTGTCGGCGGGCTGCAGGCATCCGGTAGATCATGGTGACCAAGCAGGGGCGAGACGATTTGCTAGTGCGAAACTTGCACTGTTTATTCAAAGGTAGTTGAAATAAAATAAGAAGAGCATGAAGTATGAAGTAACAAGTATGAAGTATCAAAAGTACATTTCGGAGCCCCTTAAATAGGCTCTCTACAAGTGTGGGCGGGATCTTGCTTCCGTCGATGACACGTGACAGGCACGGAGAGAGGGTCCCTCCTCCTGCAATACCGAGCACGGGTAGGAGAAGTCGATCCTCTTTTCGACGAATCCGGGGAGAAGGTCGGGTGAATGACCTCTCCGGCGCCGTGGGGTCCGGCCAAGAGAGGGTAAGGGGATGACGTATCGCCCTTGGCGTCCGGCCATCCCTAACAGCATCTCCGGCGGGGGAGGAAGATCCCGACGTGTAGGGGCCAGCAGCCGCTGTACGAGGGATCGCCGTTTCGGTATCAGGATTCCCCGTAGAGGTCACGAACCCTTCGTTTGTTGCAGGTAGATTCCGGGGAGTGGTCATCCGTCCTCGTGGCGCTCTTGTGACTTTTCTCCTTGGTCCGGTCCGGTGAAATTGGTCTATGCAAGCAGGTCTCACAACTTTTCGTCTCCTGCGTGGGCAAGCAATCACCCCAGAACAGTGCCGGACCCACAACCACAAAGCAGCGAGCACAAGGCCACTCTCCCCCAAGACACACCCGGCTTTTAACAAAAAAGAAAACCCGCTACACCTTTCCCATTTCCTACGCGCGTCCTCCCCCCCTCAACACTAAAACCAGCCATTTCTTGAAAGCGCTAGGACGTGGTCATTAAAATCAGCTAACAGTCGGCTTCACTTCGGAAAACATATGAATGCACGAAACAAAAAAAAAAATGCCACGGAAACCCGAATGAGCATGAGGCTTTCGATACTCTAGGGGCAACGATTTAAACCGTCGGCCCGTCGGCATTGCCGTTAAGCTTACCCTTCTTGTAGCGAATATCGAAGGTGTACTGTTGAAGAGCCAAGCGCCAGCTAAAAGACGACCGTTTTTTGTAGACATGGACTGCAGCCATGTGAGGGGACAGTGGTCAGTCACTATGGTGAATCTTGAGCCAGCGATATAGCAAGCTAGCTTCTGTACCGCCCAAACTACGCAGGCGCATTCCTTTTCTGATGCACTGTATGCAACCTCACGAACTGAAAGCTTTCTACTGGCGTACAGTATAGGATGTTCGTTCTCGTCATCTTTCTTTTGACAGAGCACCACCCCCATACCCCTGTCACTGGCATCACACTGAAGAATGAATGGCTTAGAGTAGTCGGGCGCGTTCAACACTGGCTGACTCGTTAGTGCGTTCTTCAGCATACTAAAAGCCTTTTCTTTCGCGTCATCCCACTTTACCGTTTGTGGTTCTGTTTTTCTGAGAGCATCCGTTAAAGGACTCGCAATCTCGGAATACCGCGGAATATATCTTTGGTAATAACCCGCCAAGCCAAGGAATGATCTGATGTCCCGCTTGGTGCGTGGTTGCGGGAAGTTGTCTATCGCGGTCAGTTTAACCTCGGAAGCCGGACGATGGCCTTGCCCTATTACATGACCTAGATAAGCTACCTCCGCGCGCCCTAATTGGCATTTGGGAGCCTTAACAGTTAAGTTGACCTCTCGTAGCCGGCACAACACGGTTCGCAGGTGTTGCATATGGTCCGCCCATGATGAAGAAAAGATAGCTATGTCATCGAGATAGGGAAGTGCAAAGTCCTCCATTCCTCGTAGTACCTGGTCCATAAGGCTAGAGAAGCAATATGGCGCATTCGTCAATCCAAAACTCAGGACTTTCGGACGAAAGGTTCCCATCGGGGAAATAAACGCTGCAAGCCTGCTTGCCCTCTCGGTCAACGGAACCTGCCAATACCCTCTGACTAAATCGAGCGTAGAAATGAAATTAGCACTGCTCACTTTCTCAAGCCTTTCCTCGATATGCGGTATTGGATAAGTCTGGTCCTTCGTGATTAAATTGAGCCTGCGGTAGTCGATACATGGCCGCGGCTCTTTTCCTGGGACCTCAACAAAGATAAGAGGCGAGGTATAATCACTCTCCCCTGGCTCGATTACACCTAGCTCTAGCATCTTATTTATTTCAGCGGTCATGACTTCACGTTGACGAGGCGAAACACAATAAGCTTTCGAACGAACAGGGTCCGACGAGGTTAACTCGATATCGTGAACGATCGCAGTCGTCCTGCCCGGTGTGTCTGAAAATACGTCTTTAAATTCAAACACGAGTTCCCTAAGTTCGGCCCTCTGAATGGGATTCAACTCCGCCTGTTCTACTAACTTATCAATGGTCTCGTCAATGTATTTTGTCTCTGTCACTGCTGGTAACTCTGGAAAGTCGACGGGCATTTCCTCAGGTTGGTTAAGGGACATGTTCACAATGGCTTCCCGCTGCCTGTAGGGTTTAAGTAGATTGCTATGGTACACTTGTGGTGTCCTTCGTTTTCCCGGTTACGTGATTACGTAGTTTGTTTCAGATAATTTCTGAATTATGTCAACCGGTCCTTCCCATTGAACCTCCAGTTTGTTTTTCAACGAGGGTTTCAGGATCATTACCTTTTCCCCCACTTCAAAGCGTCGCGTGCGAGCCATCCTGTCATAGTAATGCTCAGCATTGTTTTGTGCTTTATGCATTTCCTGCTCAACAATCATTGTGGCAGGGCTTACGTTTAACAACTTTCTCCTACATTCTGCCTCTCGCGACATTTCAGGCTCCGTTGCTTTCCTGGTTTTTTCATTAGCTGGCGTACTTTCCGCCTCATCCCCTATAGGGCTATCCTGTTCAGTACCAGTTGACCAATCAGCTGTCAAACCGGTTTCTTTCACCACTGGACTTTCACCCACTGCTTTAGCCACGAGCTCCTTTGCCTTGGAACGAGTTAGGGCTTGCACTGTTCCCTCACTAAACCCGATTTCCTTGTGTCGTAGCAAATCCTCTGATTTGTTAGAAAACAAATACGGATACTGCGGCGGAAGATGTGCCGAGACGGCGGCTTCAGTGTCCAGTGCTCCGAAAGGGCCTTCAATACGAATTTTGGCCACCGGGAGACAAACACTGGAGGCCTCTACGGCTTGCCTTATCGAAGCACATTCCCCCGTGAACTGGCCTGCCTCTACGTACGACGGATGCGCTACGTCCATTGTGGCTGCCGAGTCGCGAAGCACTCTACACTGTTTGCCGTTTACCATGAGGTCTCAAATGTACGGTTCGAGCAAGTTCAGATTCTCTGCGTTACTACTTAGTGACATCAACACTAGTTTGGGATTTCTGAATCCCACGGAGATATGCCCCGTTTGGCGGCAGTTGTAGCAACTACTGGTTTCTTGGCCTCGAAAGCCTTTTTCTTTTGCTTTTCTGCCCTCTGTTCGGGTGACTCCTTTTCTCCTTCGCTGTCCTCGTCACTACTTTTCCCTGAATCTGATCTTTCCTTTGTTTTATACCGACTCGACTTTGACCATCGTTTTGGCTTGTCAGGTCTGCATTTATTGATCTCCTCCTTAGGAGCTTCGCTGCCTTCGTCCGCACGGCGAGTTACGTACTCCTCAGCGAGATCGGCCGCTCTCGGAACAGTGTCTACGTCTGGCCTATCCTGAACCCAATGCCTGATGTTTACTGGCAACCGGCGGTAGAACTGTTCTAAGGCAACGCACTGCATTGTCTTTTCGGCATCGCCGAGTGCACCCTCTTCTGTGAGCCATTACTTCAGGTTTACCTCCAAGGTGTATGCAAAATCTGAATATGACTCACTTTTGGTCTTCTCGACTTCCCTGAACTTTCGCCTGAATGCTTCAGCTGATAATCTATACTTTTTAAGCAGATTTGCTTTGACTTCATCGAAGTCCTCTGCTTCTTCTTTCCCCATGCGGGCGATAATATCAGCTACCTCACGTGGCAGTAACGTAAGCAAGCGTTGCGGCCACGTGTTTCTCGCGAATTTCGCCTTCTCACACGTGCGCTCAAACTGTACAAGAAAAAGACCTATGTCCCCTCCTACTGCGTAGGGTGCCATGAAGTCTGTCATTCTGCGTTCATTTTCGCGTGCCTCTGTGCTAGGTCTTTCAGAATTTTGTGTTTTCAAGAGCTCAATCTCTAGGCGCTTCATTTCGAGGTCGCGCTCTTCTTTGGCCTCACGCGCGGCTCGCTCTTCTTTGGCCTCACGTGCAGCCCGCTCGCGCTCTTCTTTTGCCTCACGTGCCGCCCGCTTGCGCTCCTCTTTTTCCTCTAGGCGCTTACGCTCTTCTTTTTCCTCTAGGCGCTTACGCTCTTCCTCTCTTTCTTTAATGCCCTCTAGGCATTCCGTCAGTTCCTCATCGTCTGCCCCGGTCGCTTCGATCGCCTCAATGATCTCCGGCTTTCTCTTTGATTCGGCAATTTGGAGGCCCAACTCTTTGGCCAAGCTCAACGATTCCGGCTTCTTTAGTGCCTTCAAGTTCATGGCTGCCCCTATTGCTGCTAAACCTTCACTCTATACAACCTTGACGTACTCAAACTTCCGTCAACGGATTAAAGAAAAATCACTGCTATGTACTTTCCAAAAAATACGTAAAAGCCAAGTGATATCTCAGTGAAGAAAAGCCGTGCACTCACTACATGCAGTCATCATCCAGACACCTTCCTTCCGAACGTTGTTGCGAGGACGAAGAGGCTACGATCTGGTAGTTGTCGTCCAAGTTGGGGTCTCCAGGATTCCGTATCCCAATCGCTGCCAGCCAGTTTGTTGCGTACTGCAGGGTAGCGTACCGTACTGCTGCCGAGAAGTAGCGGCGCCTGCCTATCGAAGCTCGACCGACATTACTTATTTGGTAGCGTGGCGTTGTCGGCGGGCTGCGGGCATAAAATAAGAAGAGCATGAAGTATGAAGTAACAAGTATGAAGTATCAAAAGTACATTTCGGAGCCCCTTAAATAGGCTCTCTACAAGTGTGGGCGGGATCTTGCTTCCGTCGATGACACGTGACAGGCACGGAGAGAGGGCCCCTCCTCCGGCAATACCGAGCACGGGCAGGAGAAGTCGATCCTCTTTTCGACGAATCCGGGGAGAAGGTCGGGTGAATGACCTCTCCGGCGCCGTGGGGTCCGGCCAAGAGAGGGTAAGGGGATGACGTATCGCCCTTGGCGTCCGGCCATCCCTAACAACCGATAGCTTTCCCAGCAATGCAGGCTTGCAAGACACGTCCCGCAGGCGTCTCGCACCGCAAACGCGCCATCTGCTACAGCACGTAAAGGCGAGGCCCGAAAACAGGCGATACGTAATGTGAGCCCACTTCTGATAGAAAACTTGGCCTCAGCTGTTGTTTTGTTGTATTTTTGCAGGAGACAGTGCCAACTTTCACAAGTGTGTGTGCGTAGGGGGACGAATAAATGGTCTACTTTTCCTTTTCAATTCTGACTGTGGGAGGAGGGGCACACCTCGCCCTTGAACCGGTAGATACACCTATGACAAGCATGGTGTCACGCACGTACAGGCAAATATAAACACATCTCACTCGATGACCACGAGCACTCGCTGTCACAACGCTGACTTGATGAAGACCGCCGGCAGTGAGAAGCGAACGCTTCGTGCTGCCTCAGTTTCACCGCGAGAACAACTTTCACGACCAAATAAGTGAAAGCAGTCTTCAAAGTTCTGGGAGCCTCAATTGCACTATTGAAGTAGCCCGAATCAATATCTAGATGAAGACTTGATTAAAGACTTGCAGACTTGCTGAGGTGGGGAAATTTACGAACCGTTACCGCGTAGACTCTGTGTGCTATATAAATATCAGTGATGAGTGAGCTGAAGAAACAAATGTGGCCGAGACTCCACGTACAGCTGGCGGGGAGGGGGAGGGGGGCAAATGACCTACTTTGCCCCAGTATTGAGAGGGGGGAGGGGAAATGCCGCCCTTGTCCCCCCGGTAAATACGCCTATATATGGCTGTATACAAGGATGCTCCCCGCTCTGAGTACCGCGCGCCTGTTATAAGCACGCAACTGAACGCATCGCTCTACTTACTCGCTCCCGTTCTCTTTCATTTGCCGCGCTCGTAAAATGCGCTGTGATTTACACACGCTGGCGCTCGCGCCGAGCGTGTCGGCGCGGCGGGCCGTTTATACAAACTCCGCGCTCCAGTGCATTCAAGGCGTTTCGTATTTCGCGAATGGCGACTAGTGGCTCTCCCACCCCCCTCTCTCTCTCTCTCTATCGAGAGGGGGGGGGATGCTCTGACACCGCGAACACATCCGGCAACCAAGCCGTCGCACATTTCGTCGGACGCTGCCGAGGAGGAGTGCGCGCGCGTTGCGCTGACGGAGCGAAGCGCGGCCTGAAACGGCGTTGGGAGCTCGCGCCCTCGGCTTGCGGCGTGCCATCCACCGCGCGTGCCACAGTTGGCAGACGCTGCGTAATTCGATATGCAAGACTCGGGGAGATAGCGAGTGAAAGAAATGGAGAGAGGTCACCGGACACGAGTATACTCGCGCGCCCACACGGCGCGCGTGCGGGCGCTTCCCGCGGAGGCCGCCGGACGTTATTCTTCGAGAAAATGATATGCACTCCAGCGGCGACGGCGAGAGAGGCGCCGCGGCGTCGCTAAACAGTTTGCTTGTATGGAGAGCGGAGCTGGCGCTCGCTCCATTCTCGCGAACACGCGCCCCTGCATGTGTCGCTGTCGTCAGCGCGCTTCCCCACCGTGCAGCCGAAGTTGCCGCGTCTCGCTCTGTCCTCTCAGCAGCTTTGCACAATTTAGCACTCGGCGCGTCGCGCTAAAAGGATTCTGTATTATGAACGGCGAAAAGAAAACAAAAAGAATTAGTTTCACGTCTTTACATTACACGACGCAAGCGGGCGATCCAAGGAATGTCGTTTAACCAACGTAGAGCGGAATATTAGAAGAACTTGTTGCTGGCCGAGTTGGCGCATCTTAGCGAACGTTCTTTGACTGCACGAACTGACGACCCCAGATACGCCTGTCCTTGTTTCCTGCTCTCTCTTTGTTGGTCAGTTCGCGCAGTTAAAAAAAAATGTTTGCTAAGAGTGAGGAAGAGATAAAAAAGGAAAAAAAAACGTTTTTTTTAGAAACCGAGACAAGAATGACCCGAAATAACTCTTGCAAGTGCTTTCGTGGAAAAGCTTCTCCTTCGATTTTTGCTTCTTAATGAAAATTCGCCGGCAAGGGATATATGGTTTTGTTTTCGTCCCTGAAATGCCGCATCGAAATGAGGCGAGTCTGCCGTCGCAGGACACCAAAGGCACGGATGGCAGATTGCGTTCACGAGACCGCCAGAAGTGCGAGCGTGCTTTGCATGTATATAGTTACAGCCAGCTGTATACATCTAACTAAAGGGCAAACGTCCGCATTAACTCGTGAATATCGTTACGGTGGGAAAAGATGACAATGTCGACGACGGTGGAGACGACGAAGTGGCAACAGCCTGTCGGGATTTTCAGCTGCTGTTTATGTAGCTCTTCTAAATACATCCTGTAAATAGCTGTATACCCGTGACAATATCATTATTCTCTCCAGTACAGATTAGCAGAGAGGCAAATAATTCCCCTCTCAATGGCTTTGTGCGTGGATGATGTCACGCGTTTTTCGTACCTAAAGTAACGGCGAAATTTCACGCATCCGGACTAAGGCTTGTGATAAAATGGCAAGCCGGCGTGCGTTGCGACCGTGCCAGCATGCAGGTGCCTGATATCTATAGCGCGAAGCAAAAACTAAGCGTCGTGGAGCTCACGCTAGCAAGGTCTTCTCATCACATCAATGGGGCCTAGATTATGCTGTGAGCACGCTCTGTATCTCAAAACGTCTCCATGCAGAGCGCCAAGTCGAAAGAGAAAAACAGGAAGCGTCTTTTAGGTTGAAGGCTATGCGAAAGTGAACGGGAGTCGATAGTAACATCCGAAGAAAGTGCCGACGTTGAATATGGAATGATGTTAAGAAACCTGGAGAGCAGAAGGAAAAGAATCTCTCTTGGGGCTAGTGCTTCGTTCGCAGAACACCTAGACAGGGAAGTTCAAAGCTTCGCGACGGAGGGGTGAGCATGCGCACAAATTATACATTAAAAGATAAAAAAAAATTGCAGAGCTCATTGGCGAGTGAATTTTAAATGTGACCTACGAGCGTAGCGTGCGCGCATTAAAATTCAGGTGATAGCCGGAAGACCGTTTTTTTTTCTTGCACTCGCATAGTTGATACGCCCGAAGTCGAAGCGGCCGCTTCTTGTTGTAGGCCTTGCAAGAGGCTATAATCAAACTACAGGCTAGGCGCTACCGCACAAAATAAGTGTCTGAGTTTCTGCGGCAAAATTTGTGCGCTATGAAAGGGGTTATTCCAGAGCTACATATTGTATTCATTACTACAAAATTCTTGTACATGACTGGCTTGCATCCCTTTATACGCTTCCTAATATATATATATATATATATATATATATATATATATATATATATATATATATATATATATATATATATATATATATATATATATATATATATATATATATATATATATATATTGAAACGCCTCCGGGTCCATCTTTCTTTGAATTGCATCTGTCTTTGTATAAAAAAAACAGTGAAGAACATTTTGATCTACCGAATATGACTACATACCTCTCGTCGTAGGCCTATAATCGATTTAAAATTGTGAAAAAAATTTTTACAAACGAAGGCTCATGGTCTCGGGCTGCATAAAAGAGTCTTAACGCATCCTTCGTCTTTGCGCATAAAACCCCATGCTCTCCGCCATTGAATACCATGAGCGCATGGGGTTTCTGTGGCCCAGTCGTGTGTAGCCTGGCTTTTCTTTCTACAGGTATGGAACTCGATAAGGCTCCCGAAGCATAGGACGGACTCATGTCCTGTGAAGGATGAGGTTTATCTCATTAGACGGATGCAACGCAACGGACCTGAAGCGTTACTGCAATAATCGCCCAATTCTCTAGCCCGAAACGAAAGGCAAACGTTAAGTATGTGCACCAACAGTGTGCATTTACGAACAAAAACGGAAGCTTTCTCCGCTTAGCTCCTCCAATCGGCGCACGCCACTCACACATGAAAATTAACTTCTTCGTCCCCTTGAAATAGATTTGAAAGAGCTCAATGATGAAACTTTCAGTAGCGTATGTCGCGATACCCCGCTACAAACTGTCTTACTAAATTTTTTCAGACCGCTTCTGTGTGCAATTCACGGCTGAATTCACGTGATGAACGACATTTGTAACGTCAAGAAGTACGCGATTCGTATATTTATTTAGCTTCTGCTGCGGGGAAAAATCTTTTAAATCTTGCAGCTCCACGTATGATGGGCAGCAACGGGTGCTGAAGGAACTGCGAGGCGAACGAATAAATGTGTCCAAATATGCTCCGCACTGTGCTTTCTTTATTCTACTATAAACAGACAAAAAAAGTATAACGAGACGCCCACTACGCAGGATGAACACCAAATATTAGTCGTTACTATTAAATCGGGAATACACTTGCTCCCATGAATGTGAACAAGCAATTTTTCAAATATTTGAGACATTGAGTCACTATTATTTAAGTATATGGTGGTGTTTGATGTCGACACTTTCTGCTTTTGTCGTGCTGTGAGTCTGTTCAAAACGCCTAATGAAATCAGGGCCAGCAACCGCATTTCGAAAGCATCAGAGACGGTTGTCCATCACGGCACTCGCGGCTGCGCATGCGCTGCATTCGGCGCTATCGACGCGCACCCGAGCAGCTGATCAGATGCGTGTTGTCTCAGCATTGCTGGGGGTCTATTCACAGGTTGCGGTTACAGGTGTCGCACTTACGCGACCATATATGCGTTACCTTCAAAGTTTAACTATCAGTAATTTTAATAAAAACACTATGTTATAGCTACGCAAATACTACTTCCACAGGTTTTTTTATGCGCTTTGTCGGGCTCAATTTTCGAGAGAGATAGCTGTTGGGCTTGCATGATATTTAGAATGGAAGCAGTGAAAAAAAAAAAAAAACTGGACGAGAAAGAGCGATTTAGAGACACCCAACGTTGGGTCTGTCTAGCTTCCTTGTCCGGTTTCTCGCACTGCCGTTTCCATCCTACAAACACACAATTTTCGCGAACAAAAATAAAGGGAGGAAATACGTTAGCTAAGGTGTCTTTGTTGAAACGTGACATGTACATATTAGAAGCGTGAAGACAATGGTATCGTGAGACAACTCCTTTTTTGCTGGATTCTTCATGAGCGCTTGAACTTCTTGATATTCATCATCAAATTTGACACACAGTATGCGCCAACTTCGCATTCGGATGCGGGTGTCACGCCACAAAGACAATGTTCCCGTGTGATATAGGGCTTATTCGGCAGGAAATGGCCCGTAAGCTCAGTCTTTCCTTGCTTTTGCCAGAAGAAAGTGGCACAGGTTTTACCGGCTTCTAGACTGGCATGCAATACGGAAACATGGACATGGAATATACTGTATTTACCAGGGGTCGCAGCTAAAGGGGTTAATCGAGGGGCCCGATTTTATTAGTCATATCATAAGAAGCCAACAACAAGGACAACATAGGGGAAATTACTTGTGCTTAATAAATGAAATAACGAAACGATAATCTAATGGAAATTAAAGTGGATGAAAAAGCAACTTGCCGCAAGTGGGAACCTGCGGCGAAGGTTGTGGGTTCGGTTCCCACCTGCGGCAAGTTGTTTTTTCATCCACTATAATTTCCATTAATTTATCGTTTCTTTATTTCATTTATGAAGCACAAGTAATTTCCCCTATGTTGTCCTTGGTGTCAGTGTGTGTTGGCTTCCTATATATATATATATATATATATATATATATATATATATATATATATATATATATATATATATATATATATAAATGAGCCTGCAGTATTTTTTGGGTTCTTATTACAATATTAGTAATGCTTGATCAACGAACATTTCAATAACTTACTTTATGGCCACAATGCCAATGCAAGGGTTGCGGGGCACATTCGAAAACATCAGTTTCACCTGCGGTGGTTCATTGGCGCTAAGCCGTGCTGTTGTTGAGCGCGAGGTGGCCAGTTTCATGCACGGTGTGTCCCACGCAACTTTAGCCAGTGTTTAAAAATATGCGAATGCCACGTAGCGGGACAGAACCAAGGTAATGTTGTTTGCCGTCGCTTGGAGATACTCAAATCTATTCTTCTCATTCCGCCTATTTAGATAACTAGTCTTAATTAATTAATTAACTCCTCAAATATTATAGTTAGATGAAAAGTGTCAATGAGAAAATTGTAGAGCAACATGAAAAACTCCCGATACAGCTTTCAGTTGCTCGATACGTGCCACATAAAAGTGTTTATCCGAGCGTGAAAGAAGCCCGCGAATGCACGCAAAGTGCCTCGAGCGGCCAGTCGCGCGGCAATTTAGCGTGTATTCGGGGGCTGCTTTCCCACCCATATATACGCCGTCCCTTATAATCCGCTGTGCAGTTGCGCGGCCTTAAGCTCCATTAGAAAGACAAAAAACCACTTTATTTATTTATTTATTTATTTATTATACCCTCAGGGCCAAAGGCATTACAGAGGGGAGTGGGTAATATAGGTTACAAAGACAATAAATACAATACAGTGAATTTTGTTAGGACATAATTTCAACATTCTCCAAAACAAACAAAGGTTGTTAGTGCATCACGAAATCGTTGGTTATCCTCGATTATCCTCCTTTCAGGGGTTCGCGTAGCTATTTTTTTCCGCGCTTCAAATTGTGCCCCCGAAACCTTCAGTAAGCCGCCGGGGCCCACCGCTTGTGCGCTACAGTGGCTTTCCAATAAATGTGGGGGAAAAAAAAAAAAGAGTTGCTCAAAAGGTAGCGCACCGCAAACTGCGAATTGAAAGGCGTGTTTCCTTATATGCACCCCAAACCTTACATCGACATTGTCACCCTAAGGTTAATAATTAAGTGGAGACAACTTATCACTACTAATTAATTCATCAAAAATAACACAAAAATTACCGGAAGCTTGTTCAGGAGGTCGCGAACAACGAACCCAGTTTCATCTGCACAGAAACATTCGCTTCCTTTCAATATTTGGCCGTTTTATCTGGGGACTCACTTTACACAAAACTTAAATAAATAAATATATAAATAAATAAATAAATAAATAAATAAATAGTCCCGTGGTAGTGACGGTGAGGAAAGCAGCAAAACTGCGAATGGCGAAACTAGTGTTTTATTGGGCCGAACCTGTCCCTTCGAAAACAAGCTACGCTGAAAGAACAACGATAGCGCCGAACACAGTCGGCGATCGCCGAAAATATGATCAGCGGGTCAAGCGCGTCGGCTTTTATACATGAGCCATCGAACGTTCCAGAGTAATCGTTTGTGCCCGCGTGCCTTCCAGAAAGTTCTACACCATTCGCGTCACGCATACATGCAATCAGATTACACAAGGTTCAGTGAAAACAGACAGCGGATAAAACCAGCGATAAGATTCGAGAAACTTCCAATACATGCATGCGCATTATGCGCTGAGCGATAACATTTGTTAGGCGGTGAAACGCAGTCACTCGACAACGAGTTCACGTGTCAATATACGAGAGAAGGAGGAAACCAAGGGGCTCGATTCTTGTTTTTGTTTTGGTCGATTTAGAAGATGTCGTGAGAACGCACTAAACCGGCCAACCTCAGGTAATTAGCTGACTCCTCGCGCCAGCCGAGCTCGTGGCGGCGAGTTGCTCTTTTCTTCTTCACATATTGTCTTTCTTCATTACATTTGCCCCAGCGACATAGGCAGCCATCCTGGTGACTGAAAGCGATGCAGCAACATGAGGGTCATAGTAGAGCTTCGAGCGGCTGACGTGGACTCCCTCGCGACCATGACATTATATGTCGGTGGGTGGTGACACTGGTTCGACGACGTAGTTGACTGGAGACGTGCATTCGACGATCCGGTACGGACCACGATATTTGGTGGCAAACTTCGAGGAGAGGCCACGAATGTGACAAGAGATCCGGAGATACACGAATGAGCCAACGGAAAAGGTGTGTGCACACTGTTAAAAATTTTATGTGAAAATAAACAGCAAAAATATGGCAATTTTAGTAACATAATTTTCTGTGGTCTTCTGCTTTCTGTTAGCTCGTTTTTCTGTGATTTTACCAAAGTAAGTTGTCTGTTTATTGTTTTTCAGTAACTTCACAAGAAATATAGTTTATTCCAATATGGGAGTACTTTTTACGCCCCTCATGACTGCAGCTTTCATGTAGTACGTAATAGTCAAATGCTGGGATGCGGTTGTAACAGATCATACGCATAAATGTACAGGTAAGCTCGCGACGTAGCACATATGAGATGTGACCACCCTACAAGACATCTGGCGCCAAGACACTCGGCACTACGCGACACGTTTGTAAGTATGCAATCTACGAGTTTATGCTATAGTCATGGTTTGAGCGTTATCCCTCGCCCTGATAGCAGCTGTCTTATCAGAAGATAAGATAGGTTGGCTCGTACATGCGAGATGTACCTATACTTGCGTGGCTGGTGAAGCTACGCACAAATGTTAATAGAGGATAGTAAACAGACGAAGAAATGTTATTTCGATCATAGTATTGATGACAAAGAGAAAGAGAGAGAGAAGTCATACGGGAAAGGCAGGGAGGTTAACCAGGCTGAGCCCGGTAGGCTACCCTGCACCGGGAAAGGGGGAAAGGTGATTGAAAGAGGAGAAGGAAGAGAGAAGTTCACAGTTTGCACTGTTGTACAGACCAGCGTTCATCGCTGAGTTACTCACAGGCGGTCATAAAGGCTCGTACGTTTCAAAAAGAAAAGAACGCAGCAGCGATTTTGTGGCTTTGCACATAGCAGACGCACGAGGCCACTGGCCCAAGACCTTCTCCTCTGTGACGGGCCTGTCGTCTAAGTGCCCCAAAGCTGTCCGAAGGGCACTCCTCTCATCTTCGTATATGGGGTAGTCACATAAGAGATGTTTGTTGGTTTACTCAACACATGTGCTGCAATTTGCACTGTACGCCATTCCAGTTAGGAATGCCAAATTTTTCACTTCACCGTATGGAGACCAATTGCGTTAAAATCGCGGAAAATTTTGTCTGTGAAGCAGGAAAAAAAATCTACTTTTTTAACATGAACGAATATCTGTGTCTTCATAAACAGAAATTTGACGTAGTAAAAATTGAAATTTTCTCTGTTTTATTTGTTTTTTCAGACTTATTTTTTGCAGCGCAGGCTTGTACAGGTCGAGTCATTCTTTCTAAAGGCCTTGCGTCCCCGGAGTAAATGAGCGCGCTAGCTGACGGCATTCTTCGGCACTCTGGGCGAGTTCAAGGGCTGAGTGGCATCCGGAAGCATCCGGGTGGTATAGAAGAATGGTATCGAGAATGGTATCGAGAATGGTAGAAGGCTCACGTCCATTTAAAGGGTGATCATATTCAAGTTTTATTGAATCTTCAAAAATGGCCTGTGGCAAATAGCATAATTCTTGCCCTTGAGCTCTATTATTCGAAGAGGCGGACATTACAGGTACGAGAAATAAAAACACATATTCAACTTGTTAACAAGAATTGACTAATTAACTGCTTAATTAACTACATTTTGGCACATTTCAATTTACAAATTGTAGCCGGTGAGGTTGCAAGACGTATCCACTTGAAATAAATTTCCAGGATGACACCAGTTTCGAGATATCATATGCCAAAGTGTAGAACGATAGACATGGCCGTTCCAGTTACTTGTGTGCTTCAATGCATAAAAGAGCGTTTTCTTAGAAAAAAAAAGTAAGTGGAACAACAGTGCATTTCTACGGCGAGTTTGATGGCGCATAACTTGAAACTGGTGTCATTCTGGAAATTCTTTCCAAGCGGATAGGCATTGCAAACTCACCGGCAGCAATTCATAAATGGCAGTACGCGCCTTAAGGTAATTAATTAAGAAGTTCATTAGTGCATTTTAAGTTAGTTGAATACGTGTCTATTTCACGTGCAAATGATGTCCGCTTTTCTGAATAATCCAGCGCAAGGACTGGAATTATGCTATCTGCAACAGGTTATTTAAAAAAAAATTCCATAAAACTTAAAAATGATCACCATGTAGGAGGAAAAGAACGGGGAAAATACAGTAGTTGCTTGCGTGGCTGCAATGTGGGCGTATGTAACGAAAGGAAGCACCACGTCCTAGTTCGAATGGTCGGAGGCTATGTACACCGAGAACATGTCACCGAGAGGGCGGTTAAAGCGCTCCGTCAACCCGTTGGTTGGGCGATGATAGCTTGTGGTGGTGCGATGAATATTAGTATTGCGTTCAGTAGAAGCTCATGGACAACTTGAAAAAGAGCCCTCTGTCACTAAGCAGCTCGCGTGGCGCGCCGTGGTGAAGAATGAAGCTGCGCAAGATGAAGCGATCAGCCTCACGAGCTGCAGTGGCTGGCAGAGCGACGGTTCCGGCATATCGAGTTAAATAGTCAACAACCACAATATTCCACCGCTTGCCTGCGGAGCTCCCAGGAAGGGGCCGGTAGTATTGGGCCACGCTTATGGCAAGGAGATGATTTCTGACGCTGACACGCAGTGCAGGAACGAAAGTACTTGCGAACATACGTGTACACTCCAGGCCAGTAAAATAACTGTGTCATACCTTTTAACGCACCAGCGTGCATGTTTTGCGGGTCGGTATGGAAAACGTACACAAGTCGGAGCGAAAATGGCGAGGTATTACAAGGATCCATTTTCGACCATCGGGCTGATAGTTGCGGCGGTACAACATGGATTCCCGGAGCGCATAATGGGAGGCTTGCTGACGAAGTGCTCGACATGGCTGTGAGCAGGGAGTCGCTGAGAACTATAGAGAGAACGTCGATCAGCGAAACTTTCCTAGGCAATTCCGTTCGCAAGCAGATGTTGGGTGAAAGAAAGAGATGCAATGTCAGAGAGTACAGGCGAGTGTGGAAAGGGCGTCAGCATGCTAGCGTCCTGAGCGGTAAATGGCCCGAATATCGTATTTTTGCAAGCGAAGCGCTCACCAACGTTAAAGGCGACCCGAAGGATCCTTCAATGAAGCGGACCAGCAGAGTGAATGATGGTCGGTAAGCACATCGAATTCAGGGACGACCGTAAACGTAAGGGTGAAATTTATGTAAAGCCCAAACAATAGTCAAACTTTCCTTTTCGGTAACCGAGTAATTGCACACCGCTTTAGTGAGAGCACCGCTAGCATACGCCACTACACACTCGGGAAAACTGAACGCTTGCGTTAGGCAAGTACAGCAACAAGTCCAACACCACATGCGCCTTGGTGGGAGCATTGGGTCATGGGTCGAAGTGGTGTCGAACGGGCGATGAAGCCAGGAGATGGAGCAATGTCGTGAAAGCCTCATCACATGCCGAGGACCAGTTAGAGAGGTAACCACCACCCGTCAGCAGCTTTATCAGTGGTGCGATTATAAAAGCGAAGCTCTTGACGAAGCGACAAAAATAAGAACACAGGCCGACGAAGCTGTGGAGAGCTCCGACTGTAAACGGCTTCGGGAATTTAGCAACAGCATGAAGCTTCTCGGGTTAGGGAGGACGTCGTCCTTTGATGTGGCGTGGTCAAGTATGGCAAGCACGCGAGCGGCAAAGCGGCACTTGACGTTAAGCTCAAGGCGTGCGCGCACCAGACAGCTCAAGACTTCATCGAGACGATGGCGGTGGCTCTCAAAATAAGGGGAGAAGACAATGACATCATCGAAGTAGCACAGGCATGTCTTCCACTATAATCCACGTAAGACGCTGTCCAGCATCATCTCGAATGTTTCTGGCACATTACAGAGGCCGAATGACACAAGATTACATGACATCTGGAGATACGAAAGCAGTTTTGAGGCGATCGGATGGTACCATAGGAACATACCAATAACCTGATTTTAAGCCTAGCGATGAAAAGAATTCGGCCCCTTCCAGACAATCTGGGGCATCAT
>NC_134568.1:108420310-108547810 GCF_050947875.1 Dermacentor variabilis
ACTGTAACTCAGGACACCACATCCACTTCTAGAATACTTTTAGCGAAAGAGCGAGCTTTTAAATTAAGTGTCAGATTCGAATTTCCAGAAGTCGTTACGATACACTTTTTGAATCTGTTCATCATAGTTTGCAAAAGTTTGCATACTGAAAAGATGGCAAAACTGAAATATTAGAGGAAAAATTATTCGTGCTGACATTTCACCGTGAATAGATCATACTGGTAAAAGCTGAATGAAAAGGACCACACAAATGTCGGTGACTAGCCGATGGTAGCATGTAGCTGCACAAGCCTTTAACGTCATAAGGTTAGATGTGGTTCCGAGCAAACCAAGACATCGTCCTGGCTCGGCAAGAGCAAGTAGCGATAGCGGAAGCGGAAGTTGTTGGTTCTCCCAATAGATTTTATAAGGAAAGAAGCGCACTCAGAAAAAAAACCTATAAAGACAAAAAATAAGCAAGTTGGTAAGGATCCATGATATTGAAGAGGCAAGCGTAGAAAAACGAACAAAATAGGAGCGAAAAGAAGTCTACTGTTTTAGTTTTGCTCGAAACCACTGCGCCTGCCCGTATGGAGCTGAAACCTTGAGCGGCTATGTGTTACTATGGACTGGCAACCGCTGTTTGTGTTTTTCTTTTTGCTGCCCGTTTGTCCGTGCTTTCCACGCCTGCCTTTTCAAGTTACGAATTCTTAACAACTTGCTTAACTTTCACACTTACTAGGTCTGTCTTTGGGTTCTGATCATGTGTGTGCTGGCATTTTTCGCCATGCTCAAAGTCCATTTTGATTATTTTTAAGGCTGTGAAGAATATCTTTGCGTCATAACAGCTTTAATTCAGCCCTCAAATAGTCTTGTGTGCTTAAAATGAAGCACACGTTTCGTGAATGTAGCTTTGTCGCTTAAAGATTACCAGGTTTCCCGATTCTGTCCTGTCTCCGGCTTCTGAACGCTGGGTCAAGAAGTGCAAGGGATCTTTCTCGTCACGTATGCCGTGTGTTGTTGAGAAGAGAGAGAGGAGAGAATATGGAGAGGCGAAGCTAGGGAAGTGAAACCGGAAAAGCTTTCCGTGGCTACTCCACACAAGGGAAGACGGAAAAGAGAATATAAACAGATAAAGAAGGAGGGCAATATTCCAATTGTGATTCCCTATGTGCACGGCCTTTTGGTATCACTGCAACAGACGGCAGAAAATCTCGATATTCATGTGTTTTCCGCGACTCAACAAGTTGGAGGAGCCTGTGCGGCTATTGAGTGAAATGATAGCTGACAACGTGGTAAGGACCATTTTCGTGTAAAACAGTGGAATCTTTTCATCTGTGTTGCATATGTTGTGTATTGCATTCACCTCTTTCTTGTAAAGTGGTTTACATTGGGCAGACAAGTTGTATCTTGAATAATAGGTTTCGGCGACATAACGATCTGTAAGGCATGCCTTACTCGCATGTGGATGGCTGTCCATTGTAGGTTGCGTGGGTGAAAACCGTTTCTTTGAGGACATTAATATCAAAAGACACGCGAGGTCGTGGAGGAGAACCGTATTAGGAATGGCTTTCATAATTGCGTGTTAGTACCGTCTGTTTCCAATTTCAACTGCTGGATGGATTTCCCTGGAAATTCTGTGGATTGAGCGTAGGCAGGCGGCAGGTTCACTTCTTGTATTTATGCCCTATTTTTCGTTAATACAATTGTCAGCTGTTAGTTAGCTCCTGTCCTTACGTTCCTTTTGCGCTTCAGGCTGCGTGAATTGCAAAATTGGACATATATGAATTGATGTAAAAAAAAAATCGTAAAGCTTAGCCGCGGCGCTTAGGCGGCACGCAATGGCACGACTATGTGCTGTGCCTGAGCGCATGCAATGGCGATTTCTTTCTCCAGCCATACAAGCCGGTGGGTACTGGACACAACACGGCAGCCAAGCCTTTCGGCGGCACGATGCAGGCAGTGGTGCACAACCAGTACAACTCCCCGATGCCCGTGTACTCCATGAACAACATTGCTGACACGCTTTCAGCACAGACGGAGGTGCTCACATCTGGCGCCGTTGGGTGAGTGCATTATAGCGGCGACGCCTTCCGATTTCATATAACCGCACCGTGTTGTCAAAAGTCACAAGAAAAGACGTTGGTGAAAACATGACGTCATAAAGATGGTCAGCAGGTGTTGTCTGGAAGTAAATAAACGCCGAGCACATAAAACGACGCAAACTGCAGACAGTCTCAACACGCCTTTGCTGGTTCATTCCTTCATATTGTTCCTTTTAATATTCTTATATTCTGCGGGGTCGCATGAGCAATGGACAGACTTTACTACTGTGTATTCTTGATGGTTCGCTGTTAAATTGCATTAAGTTAGAACAATTTACTTTCTAAGTTAATGCAATCCGTGAGTGGTTGTGTACTGAACATGTACAAACACGAGCTTTGTGGTCGTGAATACGGGAGCGTGGGCCGCTCGATAGAAGCTGAGCACTGCGGCGAGCGGCAGGCGCACTCATGTTCGTGCATGACTGCAGCAAAGTTGAAAGCAGGGAGTGTTGGAACTGATGCATTATTCTTTGAATCGGTGCGGAAAACGACGACAACACAAAAAGTAAGGAAACAGGACGAGCGCTGTCTAATGGATGGATGGATACAACTTTCTTGTACGTCCGGCAAGCGCTGTCTAACAACTGAAGTTCATTAAGAAAAAAAAAACGCAAAGAAGAAAGACACCGTCTGCGTGCGCATGGCATTAGCTCACTTGGGATAGATCGCCAAGCATTTGCGTCTCATTCTAACAAAGAGATGGACGACTCCGATACGCACGCGATTCGCACACAATTAGCGGACGCACTCGCTAATCGCTCTAGCGTATTGTCTGTTACTGTCACTACCGCATGGCAACTGGAAATGCTTACACATGCCGATGTAGCGCTTTTCATTGTCCTGCCACGCACAGGAAAGAAGCGCCCGTTGTCGCATCTCGAACTTCCATTGCTTTTATTGAGAAAGACCTGTAATGAAAGAAATGTGTCTACTTAATAATTTTCTGTGCAGTCTATTTGCACAACAAAGCGACATATCAGCGATATCATGTGCGTGCACCTTGACTTCTCGTCGGGCAGTAGACCGCAGCAGATGACGCGCGAGCGCGATTAGCAAATGCGTGCGCTACGCCTACAAACTATATCACAGTGGGTCATACCACTCAAGGGTGCTCCCCCAGTAACACACGCTCTCGTGTTCACGGTCGCAAAGCATGCGACATGTACCCCGGGCCAAGCTACTTAATATCATTGAGCAAAAAAACATCTGAAAATAATAAAAAAGAGCAGCGGCTCTCATGGCTGGTTCAACGGCAATGTAACTGATAACCGGATGAAGAGGGAGGGTGCCGGCGTCTGCGATTGGTCCGCTTTCCCTTACTTAGTTTGCGGTGACTGGTTGAAAATCGCGGCGGCATGCAACGGAAAGTTAAGAATGCCGCTTAAAAAGAATCCTCAGCAAAGAAAAGTTGGCTGAGTGAGGTTTTAAACGTGCCGAAAGTGCTCGAAAACGTTACACGGCCATGCAAAAGTTTTATTATACGCAAATAAACCCATGCTCTCCGGCAGGTGCGAGTAGCCAGTGCCTGAGCGATCGGCAGCAGCCATCTTTTATTCCTTTCGCAACGGGGCAGCCTACGGCTATTCAAAAGAAAATTCAATTTTGTTCAGCATATTAATGCATCTTTATCGCGTACACGTCACTTTGACGCGGTGAGTTTTTGCGGTTTTGCGACGTCGCGTGAGAGGCAGGTGAAGTGGGTGCAGCCCGAAAACTTTTGACGAATAGCCGAGGGCTAATGGCAAAAAGGCGTCGAATCAGAAATAAAAATTTTTGTTTTGTTCGTTGAAATTGTGCATAATCAATGTGTACACGTCATATCAGATGGGGAGCTGTCGCGGATTTCGTGACGTCGCGCGACCGACAGGTGTAGTGGGGGTGGTCCAAAAATGTTTTCGACCAATCACGGTGGGCTGATTGCAGAATTCGAATAGAAAAGTTTGCAATAGCTTTACGTTATAGCGCCTCTGCTGCCAATAACGAGAAAAAAAAATAATACCAGTAAAAGGGAAATTCATCTGGCGCTAACATTGTGAGCATTCTTAGACTGCTGTCTAATTAGGAAAATGACATAATGGTCAACCATATTTGAACCAGCACGTATAAGGACGAGCACTTTGAGTCAGCAGCGCTAAACACGGACGAAAGATTTCTGCTGCCAACAGCGTAAAGAATGTGCCACTCCTTTCTCCGGCATTCGATCGATGCTCCTTGGAGCGAAGAAACGTGTAACGACAGCTGCTGGGTTCAAGATGCGTTGGTTACTTCTTTCAGGTTGACGTCGCTGCAAGTGCGCACAAGCATTGTCTCTCGAATCCAGCAGCTACGCTCGAATATCGCTTTCTTTTCACTTCGGCTCACAGATCAGGCGCCCTGTAGGCAGAAGTGGCGCGTGCACTTGTGCCTTCGCGAACCTTTGGAGAGCGCATGCTCAGATAGACTCGACAGAGAGAGACTGCTGCCGTAAACCCTTGCGCTTACTCAGCCGACGCCCTATCCTCTCTCTGCAGCATAAACTTCATGAAGGGAGACAAACCGCTGAACAAGGAGTCGGCCGTGTACCGCATGGTTCTGGAGGAAGACAAGCACCCAAAAGGTGATGAGAGCGACCTGGTCAGTGTCTCCGAAACGCGGACGCAATCGCTCGCCTTCCGCAAGCTGCTGGCTGTGCTCGGCGATGACGATGACTGCCTGCGCTCATCCTCGCATGACGTCACAGGTTTGTGTGTTCCACGCATGCCTTCCCCCCGTCCTCTCTTAACACGCTCCGCTGCATGTTTTGCCAACGGGCGGAAGCTCGGCTCTGCCTGCTATGTAGTGTTCTATATCGACAACTACCGCCAGCGCAACGCAGGCAGCAGTCAAGAAACGCTCCCTTAAGGTACAGCGTAAATCACTTACATATATTGAGAAACGCCACCTTTGAGACAAGTAGCCAACAGAATACCTAATACGCCAATAGCCTTTTGAGATTCCGAGTATATTCCGAAGGTGCTATGTGTGGTAATTTTGGATAGCTCCAGCGATGAACGGCTCTGCATAATATTCATCAGGGCACATCGCGCTTTAGTGCCATGACGAATGTTTGTTCAGAAGCAAGTAAATGTGCACAGGCTTGCTTTCTTAAGGGACAGAAACTGCAGAAATCATAGGTACACATTTTCGGCTGCAACACTTCTCGGACTTATACATGATTGGTTAGAATCAACGTAAGCCGTCATTTCTTTTTTCTGAACGACTATGGTATTAAACGTTAAGTCACTTACGTACACATTATCCGGAAGAAACTGTAAGGAAAGCGGAAAAAACATCTACGGCCAATATTCTTACAGTTCCTCGTCGCGCTTACGCAAGAGTTTGCACCATGCATGATAGCAACAGCACTGACCCGCAGAAGTAAAAAGTCATGATGGTTTTGAAAATAATATATACTTGTATCATTAAAGGAGGCATGCCTTCTATAAAATAAAAGTAAAAACAAAGGTACTCAGCTGCGACAGCATGCTCCAAACTTTAGCCTCCGGCGCAAAGTACCGTAAGCTACTGGGCAGCTAACAGAGAGCATAGAGAGCGGGCAATTTGCTTCCTCCAGATGGTCCCTCAATGTGCCCGCATGAGTGCCATCTCTTTTTATGCATGATTTCCAAATATATACTTGTACTAGCCGCCCTTCCTAAGTGCGGAGGCAAATAACTCGGCTTGAAAAGGACGCTATATGTGAAAGCTTTGCACTATACGCATACATTTAGAAGTTAAGAATGTCTGTTACATGTGGCATGGAAAAAAAAAATATAGGCAACCTCTGAATAAGGTTCCTGTAAACGGGCTTCCAATGTTCGCACAAGGCATCCTGGTTTCTTCATGGGAATTCCCGTTTTCTGAAGCCTTAGTTGGAGTACTTCAGCCTATACTAGCTTTGCACCTAAGCCTGTCTGCTATTTACTTGGACCTCAATAAACCATTTGGCGTTCATATTTAGGGTCCAAACAATGACTGAATGTGCTTTGTGTATGGTTTTATGAAGTCCTTAACCTTAGTGGCGTGGAAACTAAACGCTATAGTTTTATGCTTGTAAATAACAGCCACCTGGGAAGCCAAAGGTAAGTAAATATCCTGTAGTAGAAATTCGGCAGTGTTTTCCTTTTTTTGCATTTGCGAGCGAGAAAACTACACACACTTATACCAAAGATCCCGAACATGAATAGAAATTTAACTGAAAACATTGTCCGGTGACATTCAACTGGCGGGAGTACATACTGCTATGCAAATCTATTCTAAATGTAACACTGTGTTGTGAGATAATGCTCCTTTAGGGTTGTAACATCTACAACAGAGGCGAAAACCTGAAAGTACTTTTTATCCGCTCAGAATATCTGGGTGTTAGTAATTACTTTGTAGCAAACATCATTCAGTGACATAAATTCAAATTATTTTTGATTAGTTTCTGTGATGTAAATTGTGCTACTTAAGCGAATATGAATAAGCAATATATATATTTTTTGTCAACGTCAAAAAAAGCAGTTATGCAGAAATATTATAGAATTTCAGTGGCATCAATGAGGCAGGCGAGCGCATTTCGCCTAATATCTGTCACTGCAGAATCAATAAAATAATAATGTCTGAAAGTTGGCACATGAAACGCAATTTGATGGTCGTGCCTAGTGTCGCCTTCTAGGTTTCTTAAAATATCTCTAAAGTTCATTGACGCATGCAATGTATATGTAACATCGGTGCAGTTGAACAGAGTAATATTACCGTGCTGGATGACATGAAAGCAGAAGGCCTTCTTGCACGCACCCTGGAAGTTTACGGGTTTATCAAAACCATACAGTGGTGAATGTGTTTAAGAGTGCTTCGTCTGCTCAATTTTTCATGTGCAAAGCTTGCACTCGTTTTCTTGTCACTCAGAACTGGCTTCACAAGTACGGTGAGTATAGAGGGGAAGTCGTACAACATAAGCAAGAAGTTCGTGGTTAGAATAAATGATGGCGTCGTACCTCCCAGCAACTTTTCGTTTGCGATGGTAGTTCAAAGGTGAAAGACAAATACTAATTCGCCACACGCGTCAGCGACAGAAGCAAATCAAGTAGCAACTGACGCAACGATCCTGTGGCAAGGCGGCTAAGCTTCTGCAGCTAAACCATTACAGAAGTGATGAAGTGAATCAGGAGGGGGAAGGGGGGTGGGTATTCTGTAAATGTCCACCTAGTGGACATGTATCCATTCCAGCTGCTGCCGAAGAGCTGATTGGGTGGTCTGGGATACCAGCGAGGAAGCAGCATTCACCCCCAGCCAGATTCCTCGTCGCTGGTTCAGCTCCAGCCGATCAGCGGCGGTCGAATTGGACAGTCCACTAGGAGATAGAGTAACCCCCCCCCCCCCTCCAGATGTCAGCGTAGCGCCTAAAACACGAGCACTGACTGTTCCCATGTGATCGGCAAATCCTTATACAATAAGTCACGGCCAACCAGGTACGCAGCTACTTTGCATTACCCCGTTGATGGATGCGGTTCCCCTATATTGTAACTCGCGCAGAGCTGGTGAACTCGTAGGCGAGGCTTCAGTCAATGTAAGTCTGCCGATCGGGGGCACTGAGTAATCACAGGACCTGTACCGAGTGACCGTTTCTTTGGCAGGAGAACGGCATTCTCTCGCTCACTTTTGTTAGCGCTAGTTGGATGCAAGCTAAATTTTTTCGTCCCCGGTCGAGACGATTAGCGCATTAAATTCAAAATGGCCCATGCGAGTACAACAGCACCGTAGTTGAGTCAAAATCTGCCCGTGCCTATAACATATCGGCAGCAGGCTGGTGGAACACGTGGCGTAGCGGAATACAAGGAACCATCTGGAGCACAACGCGCAGTTAAAATGAAGAGTTAGAATCAGCCCAATAGAATGAGGAAATACAGCCTCGCGCACTCACGGCGCTGCTGTAACCTGCTGTGTTCGGGACGTATCATATCGTATGTACGAGAGAAAACGTAGGAGAATACGCTTGACGTCACTCTCAAATACCTGCTTGTCCCATTGTTCTTGCGGGCGCGGCGCACATGCTGCTATTGAGGGCACATCTAACGCCACCTGGGGAACAAACCGCGATATATCAGCGCAGATATAATAAGGAAACACTCGCATGTGCACAAGGCACCACTGAATTAGATGCTACACCGGCTCGGTGTTGCGTCCTAAGGTGATCCGTATCAGTAATCCCTAAGGTGATGTGATCACTAAGGTGATCAGTAATCCCTAAGGTGATGTGTCACAGCATCTCGATGCGCCAGCTGGAACAGGAGAAATATGGGGGAAAATGGCGAGCGCCAACTTAAAAGTAAATTGTTGCCATGCGACGCGGTGCACCCGCAAGCGTCTCAAAGCCAGTAGCGTAGCTAGGTCGTCTGGCACCCGGGGCCCATAGGTCTTCGGTCACCTTCTCCCCCCCCCCCCCCCCACCCGTTTGTAGTCAGGAAGGCGAGGATATCGAACATTTTTGGGGGGGAAGGGGTGATGTTTCAGCACCAGCATAGCCGCCTTGAATAACGCGCATGTCCCCCGGGGTCTCCGCTTTCCCTTTCGTTCCCACAGATCGCGAATGTAGCACATATACAGGCTATTTTATTTTCTGCGCTACATAACACAGAATGCCGCAGTGATAACTTGTGATAAGCGCATTTGCACATCTGCTGTCAGACTGTAACGCTTCGCAACCAATACAAATGCAGCGCGGTGGGAAATAAGACTCACAAGTACCAATAACATTTTAATAAAGTTTTAATTAGCGATTTCAGAGGCAATATTTCATTTACGAAACTGAAGCCCGACAGTCATATGTTGACCAACAACAACTTCACGAAAACCGTCGTAGGTACTACGGCGCGCCGTCTCCCGTCGCGCGCAAGCCTTCAGGGCAGGGTAGGAAGGGGAGGGGGGGGGGCGCCTTTTACTCGGGGCATCCGCGCGCGCCCGCCCGGTCCCGGGCCGCTTTATCTTAAAAGCCATCTGCGACGGGGACCGAAACAGCCGTGCGCTGTGTATTCGCGACTTAGTTCGCGTAGATGCGAGAGGCAGCACAAAGGTGGATTCGCTCGCTGCTGCTGCCGAGTTTCCTCATTCCAGCGTTTTGACAGCGACTTTCCGCAGTCATTGAGTGAGACGTGTTCATGCTTGCTTGTGCGCGCGTGACACCATACTTGTTAATTTAGATAGTATGCCTATGTTTACAAGTTTATACGGCCGATAAAACTACTATCCTTACTTCGTACAGCTGTCCATTAATTTGTTATGGCAATCGATGCTTCGACTTTCGGGTGAAACTGCGACTTCTTTTTTTTTTTTGTGGTCGAGCGATTTGCGCTACCCGTCAACACGCGCAGAGGAAACCTGGAAATCGATCCAAACAATGCTTTACATTAAAAAAAGAAATATGTAGCGTGTTGTGGGTACGCAAAGATTTATTGAATGTAAGCGAAATGGGATGTGAACATGTGCTCTCATTCGGGATTATGCACGGTGTCTCCGTTTGCAGCGATACAGTATACATAGATTGTGACAACCCCGTATAGCTCTAAATTGGTACCAAAAGAAAATGAAAAGTCGTAACAAAATAATCGGAAATAAAAAGCGCGGGTGCAGTTTTCGAATGGGCCGAGCGAGCTATTAGTTGGCGAAGCCCTCGACAGCGGCCTCACAGATTTAAGACCACTGGACAAGCGTAAACGAAAGCCATGCATGAATATCCAATCTGATTGGAGATGAATTCGGCCAAAAGACACCGCCAGCTTTGGAGGATAGTGGATGGGGACACCCTTAGATTAGTTAGACACTGTGCCTTATTAGCTGGCGTGCCTTGACTTGAGAAGCAGCAAAGTACATCTAGCCGACGGGGCTGTAACTTATTCGTTCTCCTTTTTCCTTCCTGTTCTGTAGATAGTGCCTTTAGTACTCGTATAAGTCGGGTACAGGCTCTCGAAACGTGACCACTGCACATCGTAAAAAAGAAGAAAAAAATCATAGTAAAGAGGCTTGTTGAACGGCGAGGTTTGATCAACTCGTGCCCCCTTCCACCGCAGACTTCTCGAGCGGCGGTAGCAGCAGCCCCGCGCCGGGTGGGCCCTCACCTGTGGCGGCCAGCAGCCCGACGCCGGCACCTATGGTCAACCTACGCCACGTGGAGGCCCCCAAGACGGCTCCCGCACCACCGGCTGGTCAGCCCAACACCTCTGTGGGCGCCCCCAACACGTGCGCCGACTGCGGAAGGCTCATCGTGTACGTCGCGCGCCACTCCCACGCCGCGGATAAAGCGCACGTATTACACATGCATTACGGACAGCGGGACGCCGCGCGGCGCGCATCAAACGCTGGAGGAGTCGACCGGCGTGCCACCGTCTGCTCGCCTTTAACTCTTGTCATTCGAGGGATCGTCGTCCGGCCCCGATGTCGCTGCCCCCTCCGGCACCACTTCCTTCCCTGTATTCTTACTAAAACCGTGCAGCGTGCCTGAAGCTGAAAATGGCGACAGTCAGTCGGGGCTTGAATGCACATCTGTAATCTCAAGTAACAAAGGTTCACGACTGGCTGGCGCTCTTGCGCCGGCCGGTAACACTTGGCCGAACGTAAGGTATCCGAGGTGCCAACCAATCGCGAAAGCTCCCTCTTTTCCTTCCCCCAGAGTAGGGTAGCCAACCATACGCATTTCTGATTAACATCCCAGCTTTCTCTCTTTATTTCCTCCACCTCCTTCTAAAGTGCGCAATGGTTTGTGAATTCGGCCCCCAGTTCGGCTGCCGCAAGCTCCATCTCACGCAATGCTGCACAGTTTTCAGTGGGACAGAGTCCATACTCCTCCCGCCGCTGTTGCTTCCTTCTCTTGATGCGCCGCTCTCCTGTCGCTCTTTCTGCGCCAGATTCATGAATTAAAGAAAACGCTTGAGGTGGGCTTCAGATTTCCGGAGACGTCCGGTATCGGGAGTGCTTTGAAACGCGGATGCCAGGCGGAGGAAACCGGGAAAATAATTAGAGAAAAAATATAGAGTGAAGGAAAGAAAGAATTTGTAAAGATTCCCGGCTCGCTGCGATAACGGTGTGGTTAGCACGTCGGGAGGTGCTGATAACAAAAGTAATCCCTGTTGCCGAGAGCACAGCTGCAGAAAGAACCCGGCCGAGCATTCGGCGGGAGAGGGGAGGGGGAGCGCAGGGAGTGTGTATTCCGCGTGTCAGACTGGAAGAATTCAGTGCACGTACTTGGTTTTCGCTATTGATTCTATATTGGTCTTTGGTCCCACGGCTGCGCGTTGCCTATGTTTACTTCCTAAAGCACCGCGTCAGGCAACTTCAAGGATAAATTTATAACGAGACTACCGTGACTGAAGCACAAACCATAAGGAAGTGGCCATGAATTGTGAATAACATTTAGGGCTCAAATACGAGTGTCTTTATCAGCTTTTAAATGAATAGTTAACCTTCGTTTTTTTATTCGTGTTCGAAAGCGCTTTTGATATACATGATCTAGGTAAGTTGATGTATGAACGATAGCGACGGAACGTTGGAAGACGTGTAGATCGGTGGTTCGTCTTTGCACTGGCTTGAGTTGTCCCACATGCTGCTTTTGCTTCGCTAATTAATCAAGCATTGATGTGACTATTTAAACACTAAATGTGGCGGGAATGAAAGTCTGAAAAAAAAACTAATAAATAATTTTCTGATATCCCGATTTTATCGCAGAGGTGTGTTCGTTCGCATCAAGGATCGCGCCCTGCACGCCGAATGTTTCCGTTGCGCCACCTGTGGAACGTCTCTGAAGAATATAGGCAAGTGCTGATGTCTTATTTTTTGTTAATACATGTGTACAAAAACAATGCACCATGCCGCGTACTTGGATGCCATAAAGAGGCTGTACGATTTACTGCCACTACGCTTCGGAGACGCCTTGTAATGCTTCACAAACGCAATGGTTCACGCGCTAATGGTTATGCATGGTTCTTGTAGTGCATGGTAAACAAGAACAAAAGGGCATGGGGTAGTCGGTTAGTGTATCTACTTTTCTGCTTGAATGCACCTGGTACCTACACCTATATCCGCTTACGAGATGCCCGTAGTTGTATCCAGCAAGGCAAGCTTGACGGGACATTATGTTTGCATTGTCGCTTTAAGCGTCATGCCAATCGATGACCTGATCCAATACATTTAGGTCTATGTGCGTATTATGTTCTAAACACAAAGGAAATTTCATTGCAGCAGCAGTAGCAGCGGAAATGCGAATTAATTAAAACTGATCGTGCTATGGCGTAGTCAGGATACGCTGAAGTACGGCGATTAAGTGGTCACGGGACAAAGACAGAGGCTGCAGTAAAGTTTAAATATTGACTTGCTGCTTCAGAGCGTTTCTTTTTATACAAGACAACATTGCAGTGCTTACAATCAACCTTACACAGCTTTAGTCGAAGCATAAGCTTTTTTTACAAACTTAGTAGCAGCGTAACATCAGAACGAAAAACCCCTAAATTATGCAGACACAGAAAGCAACAAATAGGGTGAGACAAGCACTTGTGCTGTGTTTGAGTTTCTTTTCTTTTTTTGTCAGTTTTGAGCTGCCAGCTTGTTTGCTAGCAGGAGCCACCAACTCAATTAACTTTTCGTTGTGCCAGAATGTTCTTTGTCGTTGAGAATGCGTCGTTTTCATCCTCCTTTTCACCAATAAGTTTATGCCACCTTACGAAGAAAGCTGCCGATGGCGGCTGTCATCTTTAAGGAACACGGTAGAAATGATCACCGGGTGTCGCGGTCTACTGAAGCATGAGAAAGGATGAACAAGGTAGTTCCAGGGCAGTTTAAACTGAAGGAAATGTGCTGAAGCACATAACATATTTTATCCGCTTGTCGCGATTTAGCGACTTAAAGGCTCTGAGCTCTTCTACATCGAAAGCGAAATAAAGCTCGCTTCTGATGCCACGTGTATAGTTGAACAACGAAAACATGTCAATGTGTCAACATCTCTCACTGCGAAAACAACCTTTTGCGCACGGTATTTTCTACGCGTCTGAACACTCCCAGAAACCCGCACGGCTGCGTTCAAAATTGGGCGGTAGGAAACGTTGAACTTAATGGTTTAATAAACGTTTCATTTGAAATGATAGTGGTAATAATTAAAGATAGGCACAGTATGTTGGTATAATCTGCATTGTGCTTCGTGATTAGCAGTAAGTTGTACTATTCACAGTTGGAAAACAAAGGGACAAGGAAATAAAGAAAGCTGGGAGGATGCGTTCACGCAGTTCTTAGTAAAATAATGGTTCTGATTGAACAAGCGCGTTGGATGTTATTATGTTTCTGTAAAATTATGCTCGCTGTCACAAACGAGCTGCGCCAGCCACTACGGAGATTGAGAGAGCGAGAGGGAAAGGATAAATGAAAGGCGGGGAGGCTAACCAGGACGGAGCCCGGTTGGCTATCGTGCATCGGGGAAAGGGAGCCCCTATGCATGCAGCGTTCGAGCTGCCTCGTGAGAGCATGCCGAGGTTTTGGTGTTTACCGCAACTTGAATTCTGATCTCAGTGCTTCGTCGCATTCTAGGCTACTTCAACATCAAGGATAAGCTGTACTGCGACATCCACGCGAAGCAGGCCGCGCGCCACATCGCGCCTGGTAGCAACCTGGAGCCAGTGCCCGTTCCCCCGTGAGTACAGCTGCGCGAACGCGGCACATTGCGCTTGCGCCCGGTGACTAAGAAGCACCGGGCTAGATAAAGACTAAGAAACACCGGGCTAGATAAAGATGTGCACGCCCTGCAGGAATGTGGGGCCCTAAAGAGATATTCGCGTACGCTCTGACTGTGCGGAATTGCTCTTTGGATAACAATGAAAATATGCGAAGGAGAGCTAAGGGCTGCGAGGCTCGGATAGCAAAATGGGCTCTGCTTTGGGTGTTTGCCTTCTATGCATGCCACTCTCTTCTGACTGCTACCGGAAAAAGCGAACGCTCGTCAATCTTCCGGAATGGCATACAAGTATGTTATAAAGTTCAGACGGCTTGTAATGGATATTATTACCAATGTAGCAATGACAATAAACATATCCAAAATGACTAGCATGTTTTTAGTTTATTGTGACATGAAATAATATTTTGTCGGATAGCAAGATTGTTTCTATGCTAGCGTTCTACCCCGTCCTAGGAACAGTGGGCATTTTTCCGAAATCTTACACCCCCCTACGTTGAACACTAGCATAAAATGATACCAACGTATCTAGCGTGAAACAAGACAAAACGTAGTCAAGTAAGGTGAATAGCGCGTTGCTATAGCGTCCAAGAAAGGATCCGTAATGTGAGAAAGCACATTTTAAGTCTTCCAGTATCTTGAGGTTTCCTGAAATGCTCTTCCTAGTAGGAACATTGTAATTACCTGATTTGGGCCCACTATTTTTTCTTGTCTGGTATGTCTGTCCGGGAACACGTTCATTCCAGCACGGAGCATGCTAGGCCAACAGCCGCATCGCTAGGAGCATAGGCGCCGACTACGGGGGGGTTCCGGGGCCCGCGCCATATCCAGAGTTTTTCGGGAGGTGGGGGGGTGGCTAAGCCTCTCTCCAGGCGATTTCGAAGCTTCCCCCTCCCTTCCCCCAACACACCTAAAGTGCCAGCACCAGAGCTTTGTCGCCCACATCATTAGCGGTTTCTTTTAACTTTCCTTGGCCTTTTCACTTGAAGTTTTACTGGGGCTAATGTCTTATTGCATCATTGGTGACGCGGACGTGCACGGCTTTTAATTCCTACGTTCGCTTTATTTCTGCAAATACTGACGATAGGAGGACACACGCATTAGAAGCACTAGCCGTGGCTGACTCATGGGTATTTTCTTACTTTAACATTGTTTTAAATTTCCGCTGTAAAAACAATGCACATACACAATACACTTAAATATACACACAGGACAAAGTTTGTTATATTTTTGAAAGAAATCGAAGTAACCAATTAAAAATTTTTTCTAAAAGTATGAATAGCCAATGCCTAGAGAATGAATATGTTGGTGTATGTTCATCACGCTTCTAATCGCTTTGCGTCCTTTTTTGACCATGAAAAAAAAAAAAAACCTACGGACTTCAGTGACACCTTCCCTGCATTTCCCATCCCGTTTATCTCTCTGTCTCTCTCTCTCTCTCTCTCTCTCTCTCTCTCTCTCTCTCTCTCTCTCTCTCTCTCTCTCTCTCTCTCTCTCTCTCGGCAGAGTCTTTTATCAATGATGTGTGAAATGCACTCGAATGTTCTGTGCCGCAGTATTGCTTCTCTTTCAGTAAGCAATGCTAACGACTCATGAAAAAAAACATTTCGAATAATTTACAACATTTATAAGGAATGGAAACATCATCAGTTGCATGCACAAGTCATAAATATATGCAGGGTGTCCAAATTAACTATCATGCACCAAAATTTAAAAAAAAGAGGAATGCGTCATTCGAAGGAAACGTAGTGCATATTGTTTACAGTACAGTGGAGTAGCTGCCAGTAATTTTTTCATTACTGTAATTTAATAAGGTAATTGTAATTAAATATCTAACTCGTGACGCACTATCCTAACTATGAAAGTGTCAATGAGTCATTTGTAGGCAGAGCCAAGGGACATCTAACTGCCGTATCTTCAGCGCCGTACTAATTACGTACTAATTTTTTCCGACTGATTAATAAACCCCGCGAAATATCGAGAATACCACGGGACTGCTCTCCAACCCGGATCACAAACCAGCACCCTCGAACATGCTCCCTCTGAGTTATGCAGAACGAAATAAAGGAAATAAAGGAAAACATTGTGATCGAGTTATTGCCTTGTCTACCGCGCCCCGGCTGAAGTAACACGTCGCGTTTGGTGTCAGTTGGAAACAGGCTGTGATAGCTGTTGTCTTAGCGTAGATAAACTGCACGGTTGTTTCTTTTTTTTTTTTCACAATACCTATCATATCACGAAAGCGAATTGACAACGTCAATGCAAAGGTTTACAGGTGTGTGTTGTTTCGTCCCAGTCGCCATGTCTTTCTCTAATGACCGGAAGGTGAACATGATTCTTGACTTGGGAGCTGCAAATGGCAACGAGAGGAAGGCTGCAAATATATATCAGTCATGGAAGTGTGGTGGTAGACCGAACGCGTCGACAATCGTCAGAAATTATGACAACCTGAGACAAACTGGCAGCGGCGAAGGACTCCACCTTTGAGTCCTAGCCTACGCACGGATGTTCCAGCATTTATGGCCTCAAACCTTCACGCTAGCGTGCGGGATGTGGCCGCCCAGGTGCCAATTTCCAAGTCATCAGTTTGGAGGATTCTAAACGACGGCCTTTCACCCGTACCACCTTAACCAGCACCAGTGCTTGGACGATAGGGACCTGTAGAATCGTTTAGATTTCTCGAATTGTGTCCTCAAGAAAGCCGTTGAGTCACCGGACTTTTTGAGCAACATCATGTGCACAGATGAAGCCAATTTTCCCGGAAACGCCCAGGTAAACTGGCATAATACACACTATTGGAGTGATTACAATGCACACTGAGTAAAGCGCAATCGGCACCACTACCAGTGGTCGTTTCATGTAAAGTGTGGAATTTACACCGGTGCTATAATCGTTCCAGTCTTCGATCCCACACTAACTGGACAGCGTTACGTGAACGAAATCCTTGGAGGGGTGGATGAGTTTCTCAGCGAAGTCTCGCTGTCATGTCATCCACTTCTTTGGTATCAGCAAGACGGGGCACCCGCACACAGCAGCAGCCGAGCACGAAACTGCCTGAATGTGACTTTTCATGCGCAATAGATTGGAAGGCACGGGCCTCTAAATTGACCGGCTAGGTCACCTGACCTCTCTCCATTCGATTTCTTTCTTTGTGGTTAGTGAAAGATCGTGCTTACATGATCAAGACGGATGTCAGATTAGCTCAAGGCAAGGATAGCAGATGCCTGCCGTAGAATCCCAGCGTCGGTCATGAAGAAAGCCACTAAAGATGCGATCAAGCGGACTAAGTACTGCGTAGCTGCAGAAGGAGAGCTATTCGAACACGTCCTCTAGGAAGCAGCTGGTGTTCAATGGGGCTTACGAATTCATCTGTAATAAGGGCACACTGAAATCTGGTGTATTTTTAAAATTCTTTTCTCGTTTGTTTTTTGTGCAGCCATCCGGCCTGACTGCCAATTCGGCTCATTTAGAAGTGGTATATTTACTTTCTAGAACGCATCGGTTTTGCCTTTTCTCTACACGTTGGTCGCTTCCCGGTCTATTTATTTCGCTTTTATTTTTTAACATGAATCTGTTTTTGCAGCAGGTACACACTTGCATGAAAAATGAAACGCTCACTTTAATTTGGCTTTGGGCCGAAGCAAGTTTCTGGCGCGAAATATAGCTTCGCGCGCACTCTTTCGATGCGGTGCGAGCAAAACCGAGAATTAGAAACATTTTATGCCTATTCTCTTGCTTTTCGCATCTCGTGCGTGGTGAGAGCGGCGCTTCGGCCGCGTTATCAAGGGACTTTCGTTATCGATGTGATAAGTCTGTATTGAGAGACGGATAATAAGTGTAACGTAGAAATGAGAGGAAGGAATAGCTGCAAAGCCGCTAAACGTGCTGTTGATGCTCCTTCCGTACCATTATCAAGGTGATGAGCTGTCTCTTCGGGTTTGTGACAGGCAATACAGTTGCTTTCAATCAGTACGATTTGGGTGGGAGCGCACTCACGTGGTATTTTCATACTTCATGAGGTTTTTTTTTTGTCAGTCGGAAAAAATTGTACGTATTTAATACGTCACTGAATACACCGCAGTTAGATGTCATTTCGGGGCGCCTACAAATGCCTCATTGACACTTTGAAAATTAGGACAGTGCTTCTCGAGTTCCATAATTAATTGAAATTGCCGAATAACATATCAGTAACGAAATAAATACTGGCGGCTACTCCACTGTACTGGAAACAATATGCACTAGGTTTTCTTCGAGTAACGCAACTGCTCTTTTTTAAGTCTTGGTGTATGGTAGTTGGGGAACACTGTAAAATTCCCTCAGTAACCGAAATAAGGCCAAGAAGGATTCACTCGAAATCAGAATCAAGAGCAGCCAAGCACAGCAGCGCTTATACTCACTCACAGAAAAAAAGGAGAGAGAGAGAGAGAGAGAGAGAGAGAGAGAGGGAGAGAGAGAAGAGAGAGAGACTGCAGTTCCGCCGGAAAGGCGAAGCAGTATGAATAATCGCCAAGTATGCGATAATTACACGAAGGAAGGTTACACCACTGAGAGAAGCCAGATTGTTGGTGTTGGGAGAGGACTTAGTCTGTGAAATTGAACTGCCTTCTATTATGAGGTGTTGTATATACTCATATAGCGCCGTCACTTCAGCGCTCACTTCTTCGAGGTCACAGGAAGTTTCCTCAAGTGCAAGAAATATATATGAAGTTCGGAAAGCTATCTGCCCCCCCCCCCCCTCCCTCGGAACAAATCAAAGCTCTCCGCCTATGTCTAGAAGCCCTTGCGTTGGCTTTCATTGAACAAACCGGTACTGAAGTAAGAATTTTCTTAGAGTTACTTTCCTCGTGTGAGTAATACTGTTCAGCCTCCTCACGAAAATTGCTGAGCTTCCTCTAAAGAAGACATGGCGAACGGGTGCAAGTGGAGAACGATATTGATATGATCGGTTGATTAACGGAGCTTAACGTAGCAAATGTGCGGCTGGGATATGATGTATGCAGTGGCTGAGTGCTCCGGATTGATTTTTTAACTACCTTTGTGACTTTAGCGAGCCTCAAAGCTTTAGTACGCGGACATTTCTGCATTTTACTCCGAATTAAATCCACAGACTGCCGTCAGGTGACGGAACCACAGCTTCGTTCTATGCAGGGAAATGTAAAATACACTGAGCCACTGCGGCGGCTATTGGGAAACGTTAGTTATAAAATAAAGACTGATGAGGGGAAAAAAATGGCATCTTAGTAACGTCACCTTTCTGCTTCGCCTTTGTACTTAACGACACACTGTTATAGGATGAACGAGGTTAAGAACATTGTACTTCACTTTGTGCTCAGGCTCGGTGCTCTCATAATCTGCAAAAATCGCATATTAGAACAAAAAAGCAAAACATGAGCATGGACAACGCGTGACTAACCTTATTATTACGCTGAATGTGCCACAAACGGGTAGTCTCCTTTAAGTAGGTGCACCACTACACTCGGGAGCAGTTTAACAGCCTCAGCCGTGCAGCCACAATCCATCACAAATATCCTACAGGTGTCATGACTGGCCATTGCTTTATCACTGTATTCAGCTAAAGTTTGTACCACGTTGTGTTTATTAAAAAAAAAAAGAAGTCGACTCCGGAAGTGTAACCGCTTCTAAGGTACTGCATTCACTGACACTGCACGTCGGTAAAGAGACACAAAAAAAGAAAAAAATACATAGATCTCTTTAGAGCGTGACAGTGCACTTTAAGAACGCTATTTTCGCTAATTTCGCAATTATGGGCTTGCTATTAGAAGCCAGAATGAAGGTCGAAGTTTCATTTCTTCAAAAATTTGCGCAGAAATCCCGACGCCGGTGCATGAGGGTGACTTCACCCATTTCAAAGTACTTTATCATATTAAGGCCTCGTTAGCTGAGCAAACGTTCGCGAAACCGGCCTGGTGCTATCTTTATTTCATTTGAAATACAATGTAGTCCGTTTTTACGGATAGAGAATCACCTATAGTCTCTAGAAGACGCCGTCATATCTATGCCGGAACTGCGAACTGGTGCGAGAAATTCAAGGCGGCGTCGCAACTATATTCTTTCGTTCTTAAGCGCTTTTCTGGCTTACGAAGCCTCTGCTCATGGTAAGAGTGGCATGGTAAGATTGGCTTTTTCTTTGGTATCGTAGGCGAGTGATTTACGGTATTCTTAATCACACGGATGAGATCATTTTTCTCTTTAGTGTCCCTTTAAGCTTTCTCTATGCGTGAACAAGCGCCCTGACGGAACCGTCCCTGCTGCATCTTCCCAGGGGCGGCCACATCCCGCAGGGAGTGCCGCTGGCCCCCGCACCGGCCCCCGCACCGGCCCCGGTGGCCGTAGCCCCGAGGGCTCCCGCCGGAGCCTCCTCCCCGATGTACACGCCGCCGGCGCCCAAGTTCACGCCGGCCGCTCCGTACACGCCGAGCCAGGCGGCGCCCGCCGCGCACTCGCCGGTAGCGGCCGCTCCGCTGGCCGACCAGCCGCCGCCGCCACCCGACAGCCCCGGCATCTGCTATGACTCCCCCGTTGCCATGGGCGTGAGTAACCTCCGCAAAGTCTTCCAGAACTAGGGGCTCGCGCCGGCACGCGCCGCTTCCGCTCGCATCGACGGGAAGCCAAGCCCTGCGCGGTGCAGGACTCGCGTCTCGAGCGCAGCCCCGTCACGCGACCGGGCAAGCTATACGGCCTTCACGGTGTGACGTGGAGCTTAGCGATGCTCGCGGGTCGTCTGCCCTTTGTGTCGGTGTACACTGTGCGCTATGCTGCGCCTGGTGGCGTTCACCGCGGCGGGCCATCGTAATATGGATGACAGAGCAGCGTGACAGAGCAGTTTTTGTGTGGCTAGCTAATCTTCTTGTGCCGACCTCTATGTTTTTTGGGAGGACGCTTCTGCTTTTCTCTATTCGTCCTCGGACATCAACGTATTTGTGCTGGCAGTGCTTGCAATAGCTAGCTTTCTTTTTTCTCGTCACCTGTCTGGCGTATGGCTGCAAATCGGGCGGCATATAACTCAAACTCGGGTGCTGAATTTCTACTAGTACATGATTCGAGATGGCGATAATTTAGTTCTGATATGAGGCGCCCATGAAAATCAGTCTCTGGTAGACCTTGCGGTGAGCCGATATGCCTCGAGAGCACTCTCCATTTTTTACTTTTTTTTTTTATTGTGGCAACTGTTTGTACAGACTGTGTAGAAATTGAAAGCATGCCGTGGTATTCTGCACATAATGCTTAGAGGGTTGTGAGTGTGCTTGCGTTCGCTGATGTTGGGTCTCGGCGTGTGTCTGCAAGGAAAAGTAACGAGCTACGGGACAAGGCAAGAGCCATTGCTGCTGTCTGTGACTGACAAAGGAAGTTTGTCCCCACTGTATCCGTACGCATATGAGTGTGTTTGAAATAGTTTCGAGAATATAGGTGCCTGACCCACAAAGCGCATTCAGCGATCGTTTCTAAGGGCTATTTTGCCGTTTTCTAAGCACATTTCTTTCCTGTCAAACTTATGTGATGTTAGCGTCTACATGCCTCACATGTGTCTCTTTTAGGTATTTAGGCGATATGTGTGATAATGCTTTTTCATATTTTTAGTAGAAATAATGATGCTCTACCAAACGCAATAAGCTAGTCGAATGTAAGGTGTTTGCATTTTTCTCAGGATATTGCAATGCTGAGTGTCAAAAAGAGTACCTGCAAAATACTCAAACGTTAATGTTTTTGTTTACCTCGTTAGTGATCCTACGAGTGCGGTAGAGTGGTGAGTGTTCGTGGTCGCTCTATAGAGAGCAACGGCAGCTTTTTTTTTCAAACCCTCTTGAAGCTTCTTTGCAGTCATACTGTGGTACTCCAATTGTTAACGATTGTCAGGGTTTTTGTATTGTAAAGTGAGTTGGGAGGTAGTATGAGAAACACGCGATCACAGTTCGTCTTCTATGCTGATTGTTAAGCAGCTACTCGAGACGCATGTGGAAAAAAACGTGCTCTAGAAAAAAGCAAGTCCATCGACTCTTTTTTCTTTCTTTCCTTTTTTTTAGTAAGGTTGAGTTCGGCTGCCGTGTATCGTCTGCCTCGTGTATAACTGTTCTGCTCGTTCGGCATTGTTGGCCGCGTCCAGTCTTCTATCCCAGTGTTGTCGCGGAACCTTTTGCCTGGTACAAGCTTCGTGATTTCGCGATACTTTATATTTGTGTATACAGCAATAATTTGGTGGACCGCACTACGATACCCAAAGAGGAGTGTTAAGAACGTCATTTTCGCTGTGTTGTCCATCGTGTGATGAAATGCTTTTCAAATAAAGTGCCAAACAAGTCAACGAAATCCACTCTGGCCATCTTGGGTTCTGTTTACTCTCTTGTCGTCGTCACGTGCACGAATAAGAAGACTAACCGTGTAACAGATGCACGACGGGATGAGCGGCTGGAAATGCCTCGCTCTTAACGCTCCTCACGGCCTCACGAGAATGTGTCTCTGGTCGCGATGTTGCAGCGCGCGGTGTCTCGGCACAGGCGCGCCCTCGGGCTGCACGCGGCTATAGGCGGCGCTTCGTGGTCTGGGAGCTCGTACTCAGTAGTCGTAGTGTGCACGGCTTTCAGAGCGTGTGTGCTTCGACGCGGTGCTTCTTGCTGCTTGGCCCGGGACTGATGACGTATTACTGTATGCTTGAACCTAACCCCGTATAGAGCTTCCGGCCCTTTGTCCTTATTCCCTTTTCACATTCGGCCGATTCCTCTGCCGCGTGTGTGCGCAGTGCGCTGCGCCGAGTCTCGGCTAGCGCTGAATTTCGCGTGCTGTTTGTAGAGCATAATCGTGATGGCTACGTATGTGTTGATGCTGAAATGTGCGGCGGTATAAGGAAGTTAGCGGCGCCACCAGATATGGTTGGGTTGCAAAAAAAGAAAAGAAAGGAAGAAATGAAATAAGAAAGGGGCAGTACGCTTATCGTGCTGCTTTGCTAATGGCTGAGTGCTGCGCTTTTCGTTCAGTAGACCATGCCCATAAGCCAAGACTACACTTACAAAGTGCAGGTTTTCCTTGCTTAAGAAGATCGCGGGGGCTAAGCGTAGCTTCAATTCTGTGTGAAGGCTGTCCTAATATACGGGGTACAGAATGAAAAGAAAAAGAGGGATGATTGCTAGTAACCGCAAAGTCAATTCGTGCTGCGCTTCGGCGAAATTAACCCGTTATTATAATTGTTTTGCAATGTCAGGATATTTCAATGAAACAGAAGCTGAGCTTATTTTTTTCTTCGAAATAAAAGAGAGAGAGAGATACAAGCTTTAACGATATGCTGGAGGTGTTACCTGGCTGTTCGCCTGACATGCTAAGGACTTCAACTGAATCATACGCTGTCCGCAATCTCTGGCAAGGAGCCATCTGTGGCCAATGTGTGGCCACATTTTTTTGCCCTCTTTACCGGCAAAAATAAACCTTATTCTTCAGTTCTGCACCACACCTTCCCATGCGTACATTTGTTGCGTATGTATAAATGGGTGTATGTATATGTCGAGATCGACCTGTCCTATTATGAGTCTACTATGTACTGTTCCTCCACGCTGCGTGTGTTGGCATTCTCATGAAGTACAAAGAAAATGCATGCTTCACAGCTTACCATTGCTGCAACAAAACTCAAGCCAACTGAGATGAAAAAAAGCGAAAGAAACACATGCACAAGAAACAAGGAGCGCACAAGGCGATTGCTGGACTAACAACAGAATATTATTGCTGACATAAACCCGCGAGGTGGCACCAAGCACATGCCGCATTACAAATCATCGAAAGGTATCTGTATAGCGCAACAAAACTAGGACACAAGAAGAAACGAAGACGAAGCCAAGCGCTTGTCTTCGCCTTCGTTTATTCTTGTGTCCTTGTTTTGTTGCTCTATACAGATACCTTTCAATGACCGACCAACAAGCACATATCCCACCCTCGGCCATTACAAAATAACACTATAAACACCACGAGTTACAAGCATTGTCACTCAATCTTACTACCACACTTAAGTTTCTAGATACGCTAGATACGAAAACTAAGAGTGTGATAGTAAGGTTGAATGATAATGTTTGCAACTTGAGGTGGTTATAGTGTTGCTACGTGCTGGCGCGACGGTTAGTGAAACTTTGCAGATTTATGTCAATGAGAGAGGTCAGTTGTCAGTCCAGCAGTCGGTCCTGTCTACTTGTTCTTTCTCGAGCATGCGTTTCTTGCACTGGTCTGTATTGTAGTTGACCACGGTAACAGCTCGCCCAGCACTTAGCCTCGCTGCTAGAACTCAAGCCGCGTCACCGGGTGTTGGCCCGCTTGCCTGTACGTAGACATGGGTGGTCTGCGGATAAAATGAATGGCAGTAGAACAACTTCGTTCACACAGTCAGGTACTATTTGTCTAGTCGTTTTAACCGCAAACCGGCCGTCAGGCAGCCCTGCCATTCTCGACCTCAAGAGACGAATAATGCTTTTATATTGTGCCTATTGCACACAAGGTACGCATGCATGATCGACTAAAAAGATACTTAACGACTTCTGGCGTGCAGCGCTAACAACCTACCTACTCAGGATATATAAAAAAGACTATTAAATCGAATAAAAAATAATAAAACGCGAGTGTGTAGCTAACAAATGATCAATTTCTGCGACAGTCTTGGAGTAGACCGCATGACCTTTAACTTTGAAAGAATTACTATGCGTCTCGGTAAAAATATTCGTGAGACGCAAGAATCAGAAAGGAATTATGCAAACTTAGAATCTATTGGAGCCGGACCTATACTGCATGTGTACTATACACGAGCTTCCATGTAGTATGGCGTGATTTGCAACAGCAACGCTTGACGCGGAGTGTGATGAGCTGCATGCGAGCTGTGTTCACTTGCACATTTGAACACCCCTGCATCTTGCTGAGTTTGTCGCTTTGGTCTCTTTTTTTCTGCGGCACTTCTGTTGTTCCCTGGACAGCGGTCCGATTTCCGCCCGGCGTCAACGCATTCGCCCATGGCGGGTTCTAAGCCGCAGACTCCGCAGGTAAGGCGTTTCGAGTGAGAGCCAACTCACTTACGACCTTGCACAACAAGTGGTGAAACAGAGACAACAAAAGCTTTCCTGCTTGAGGCAGGTTATGATATATACCTCGAGCTACATCCTTTATCTTCTTGCGACACACACACACACACACACACACACACACACACACACACACACACACACACACACACACACACACACACACACACACACACACACACACACACACACACACACACACACACACACACACACACAAACACACACACGCACACACACACGCACACGCACACGCACACACACACACACACACACACACACACACACACACACACACACACACACACACACACGCAAAAGAAAATGAGGCGAACAAGTTAACTTTAATAGTAAATTACTTGAATGATGCTTTATGGCATGAGGGTTCAGTTTACTTGATTTGTACTACACGTTGAAGGAACGGCCGAGGTGTATATTTTACTTTCGTTAGCATTGAAAGTGGGCTTTTTCACTCCTGCATACTGGCTAAATAAAGCAACATAAGTAAGCTAAGTCGTGGTAGCTCGTATTGGCGAATTACACTGAGAGGCAACGAAAACAACACACCGAGGTGACACGGGATGCGACCGGCGTTCGTCGCCTGCTGTGCTATAACTTTCTGCGCCATTTTCGCACCTATACTTAGCAGAGTTCGCTAACGCGAGCACTACGCCGGCCTATCGCGATGCCTTCATCGCGCATCGTACTACTGTGCTGGATATGCATTGAAAACAACTGGGGTGCACGTAAACTCGATTTATTAGCGGCCTTCGCATCTTACTTTCACTTTTTTGAACAGCATGGTGAACATCCTAAGCCAGAAAGAGATTATCTGTACGCTTAAGAAAAACAAACGTAATCTGTACGCAATAAGACGCAAAATGAATAAGAAAAAAGAAACAAAAATATTATGCAGATCCCACGCCCTGTGGGAATCGATCTAGGCGAAGCTTTCTGTGCTGTTTGCTTTTACTGACGATAATTAGCGGCGATGTTGACGGCAAATGTTTAATTTCTTCAACGTTTTGTCCAGCACAAGAGGGGTGAGTTCATGTTAAACGTTACCTTGCGTGCACCACTGCTGTTTGTCTCCATAGTACGCAAAACACAAAGGGAGAGGTGTTTGCTTGAGGCGTTGTTGGGCGCCATATTTCATAACCTCTGAGAGGGTTGAGCATTGTCATTGCCTCAGATGGCACATCACATCATGGCAGGAGCGTTAAACCTGACAGAGAGAGAAAGCAAGGACAGGAAAGGCAGGGAGGTCATTGGATTATGGGGCTGTACATGCCAAAACCACAATCGGATTATGAAGCAGGCCGTAGTGGCGTATTCCGCATTAATTTTGGCACCGTGGTGTTCTTTAACGTGCCCCTAAATCAAAGTGTGCGAGCATTTTTTATTTCTGCGGCTGTCTCGGTCAAATCCGCGACCTCGAGCAATGCCATAGCTGCAAAGCTATGGCGGCGAGCACGGAAGTGTTCATTTGACGTACGACCACTTCCGTGGTGTCACCCAGACCATGCAGCGTGCTTTAATTAATGCGGCTGTGCTTCTGCACGCCCTGCGTAACTTGTCTGGGAACTGCGAGCGAAGAGTATGGCTGGAAGAGTATGTAATTTGTATGGGAACTGAGAGCGAAGAGTGGCAAGGCTGCATTCACTCGTTTCGCGACTTCGTCGGTTCTACCCATTCTATGCCTCCTCTCTCCCCTCCGGTCTTCCATTCTGTCTAGCTTCCCTCTGGACTTGCACGTTGGCCGAAGGGCTCGCGGGGGGGGCGGAGGTCACGGATATTTGCAGCTGTGAAGAGGGTAATGTGGCGACGACCCGGGAGCTCCAGCTCCAGAGGGCATTGCGCTCATTCGACGCGGTGAAATCCAAACGAGTTCTTCGCGTCTCTTTTCTTCCTGCCACGCTCCTTCCATGTATATGCAAGCTCTGAACTTGCCCCGACGTGGTGTGGCGTACAACAGCCGCCACAGCAGCCACAGCAGCAGCAGCAGCGGCAGCAGCAGTGGGAAAGTCGAAGGAAAAGGCAAAGAAAGCTTCGCTTTGGAAAAGGAATACATTAGATAATTCGGCCAATAACAAACTGTTTAGCAGACCTTAAAACATTGCGAATGACTGGCAAGGATTTTCCTGTTCTAGAACATGTTGCAATGGAAAGAGGGAGTAAACCCGTGTACGTGATTGCAGCCTTTTTGGTTGCAGGACAGAGAGTATCGCGGTCTTAATTCTATTCCCTACTGAAAATCAGCACACATGAGCCGCGATATGTTCAAAGTACTTGAACGAAACGGAAAGCCTTATTACGGAATGACCCGAGATGCAGTAATGCCAGTGCTATTACACCGTAATAACACGCGAAATGTGCTATAGCACAAAAACTAAGCCCTTATGACTGAACAGCACCTGTACGACACAGACACTGGCAAATGTGGTAAAGAAAATACGCCTTCTATTCTTGTCTTGTCGGGTTCGCTTTTTATTACGGCATGATTGTAGATCCCTACAACATACAGAGATAAGAAACGCATGACATTAATCGATGCACAAGCTAGTGCACAACCGCAATTACATTCCTGTGGGCCATATTTATGCGTAAAGACCTTCCTTAAAGGTCTTGACTCGATTACTCTTCGAATTGCCTAAGCGAACAATATATTATAAACAAATGTATCGGCTATCACTTAATATTTATCGTCACCTAAAAGCACGAACAACCAAACTAACTCTGACTCTTGCGACATGAATGAAGTTCGCCTGGGGCCCTATAACGTAACACCATTCCAATGTGTTTTCATTCCAACCTCCTGACGTCAAATTTCCGTAGCGGCCGACGTAAGCATCGGGCGGTGACCCGCAGGGTTGCTTCAACAGCCCAATCAAACGCCCTCTAGTTTATAGGACGTCACTTTGCTTTCAAAACGAATAACATTGGCTACATTGAGCGGTTTTTAGTTTGTAATTGGCTGCCAGGACGGGAGGGGCACGCTCAAGTGGAGAGGGTTTCTATAGGGCCGAGCCAGCGCACTGAAGTTATACAACCGTATGAATAGGATGGTGCCGGGGTGTGTGATTGATCCGCTTTCCCTTACTGAGCATGCTGTGGCTGGTAGAAAATCGCGGCGGCATGCAACAGAAAGTTAGAAATGCCGCTAAAACGGATCCTCAGCGGAGAAGAATTGGCAGAGCGAGGTCGTAAACGTGTCGAAAATGCTCGAAAACGTTACACAGCCACGCAGAAAGGTTTATTATAAGCAAATAAACCCAGGCTCTCCGGCAGGTGCGAGTAGCCAGTGGCTGAGTGATTGGCGGCAGCCATTTTTTATTCCTTTCGGAACGGGGCAGCCTGCGGCTATTCAGAAAAAAATTCAGTTTTATTCGGCATATTAATGCATCTTTAACGCGTACACGTCCCTTTGACGCGATGAGCTTTCGCGGTTTTGTGAAGTCGCGTGACAGGCAGGTGAAATGGTTGCAGCCCGAAATCTTTTGACCAATAGCCGAGGGCTAGTGGCGAAAAGACGTCGAATGAGAAAGAACCATTTTTCTTTTGTTCGGTCCAAACATGCATAATCAGTGTGTATACGCCATATCAGAAGGGGAAATATCGTGGTTTTGGTGACGTCGCGTGACAGACAAGCGAAGAGGGGTTGGTCCAAAAAGTTTTTGACCAATCGCGGAGGGCTGATTGCAGAATTGGAATAGAAAAGTTTGGAATAGCTTTACGTTACAGCGCCCCTGTTTTCAAACGTTTCCATTTTTGTCTTAGCTCCACTTATGTGCCTTCTCACAGCGAAGTCTTTCAGCTAAACTCCCTTTTTCTTCTTCTGTACCCTTCTTTTCCTGCAGCCGTTCTAATGATTTTTAGAACGGCTGCAATTGAGGGAGAGTTGGTAATGCACGCCTGTCTACTTAAGCTAACACGTAATTAGCGCAATGTAATCATCTGCGAGAAAATGTGGGTTTACTCCAGAGGAGGGAGTCCAATATTTGGCATTCAGAAAAGTTGCAACAAAAATGCAGCAATAACAAAACAAAAGGACACAGCAAGAATTCGCTCCTTGGAACTGACGCCGCTGTTACCGTTTGCTCACCTGACAGTCAGCGAAGACGACTTCGCCATTCGGTGGCATGACACCGCTGCATCCCGTGACAGCGCCTGTGGCCGACGCTCACCGTCCGATACCAGGTGAGAGTCGCGAAGGGCTGGAGACACGTTGGCGTGCATCTGTGATCGCAATAGTCGAGAGTAGCATGGTATACGGGCGTACACGTAGAGCAAATCTCAGTTGCGCTCTATAGGCGGATCAGATTATTGCCTAGTTAAGGAGAGAGAGAGAAAGTTAAGGAGAGAGAGAGAAAATATCCCGCAAAGTGCGCACAGTTTGCGGCATTAAATAAATGATGAGACCTTTCCTCACTGCTTCACCAAGTGCGCGGTCAGTCCGCAATCAATCAATCATCAATCAATCAATCAATCAATCAATCAATCAATCAATCAATCAATCAATCAATCAATCAATTGGTAAGTATGGTTGTGTGATGAAGCAAACCTGCGACCTTCAGGGATGAAGAAATAGTGCCTACTTTATCCCCCCCCCCTTTCTTTTGCTTTGCTGCATACATTACTGGCCAGGAGCTACAGTACACCTGTACTATGTAAACAATTTCATACGAAACACATGATTTTTTTTTATTTAACGCTTCGAATGACCCTAAAGCAGAATTTTTAATTATGTGCCCAGAAGATATAAGGCTGCCTCTCAATATTAAATAGTATATGCACTCAATGTCGTACGTACGCTTCATCGTAATGACCACGGCAATTTCTCGAGGCAGCAGCGTGTCTAAAATATTCGTACATAAGTGTTTCTTTCCGTACGACTTCATGTTGTCATTCCGCTCCACTAATTGATATTAAAAAATTTACATGTCCTGTTGTATTTATTTTGACACCTTTGCTCCCGGACACGAAATAGGTTTTGCTGGTGCGGGATTAAATAAAAGTAACAGAGCTCTGGCGACGCAGCACTATATTTGCACAGGTGTATAATATATCCCTACTACTACTATCGCTTTTTGGTATATTAAATGTTACATAACGTGTGCACCATGAGGCTCTCAATATTTAAATATTTGAGCTTGCTCTCTCGGAGGTTTTATATATATATAACCTCCGAGAAAGTATGTTAGGTTAGGTTAGTAAGATAGGATCGGCCGGGTATGTCCGGTGACCATTTTTGATTGTGATCAAAAAACTATATTGTGTTGCCTGAGAGCCAAGGAACGCGAAATCAATATTAGTATTGCGAAAAAAAGAAACTTGTCTTCACGGAAAAAATACAGGAGCACCCGGTCAGAGCGAGCTCTGCTGAATCCTAATTTCGCTCAGCTACCAAAGAAAGACTGTTGTGGCTACGGTTCCAAAAACAGAGTTACTATGCGCGTCAACTATTTGCTACGAAGTATAACCGCTATGATGTAAAGAAGCAGCCGTGAAAACGGAACATTGCACAATAATGGCCAAAGTCGAGATTTTTTTTCTCCGCATTTCTGAAGAGCACGGTTCTCAAATTTCATAAGACTGTTGCCGTGACCGTTCGTTAAAATTTGAGATAAATATCTCTGACCTAGTCGGCGCTAAAATTTCACGGGAAACGCTCAAGTTTAGGCATGTTAGTAGATTAGCAGTATTTAAAAAAACTTTTTTTAAGGAGTCCATCCTCGATATTTAAAAAAAGTCTAAAATAATTCTATTGACTTGATGTAATGAGAAAAAAAGCTTCATCATTTATGTGTTGGAATTAAAAAGCGCGAAATGTGACCAAATAAACGGCACCACCGCTGCGACAAACGGGGTGCGTGCGTGCTCGTGTTCGCAGGTTCCTTTCTTTTACGCCGCGCAAATACCGCTAATTTGCTAGCATGGCCTGAACTTGAGCGCTGCTCGTAAAGTTTTGTTATCGACTATGGCAAAGATATTTACCTAAAACTTTAGCAACAGTCGTGGCAACAGAGCGACAAAGCTTAAAAGCTGTGCTCTTCACAGATGCGGAGAAAAAAAAAAACATAAATGCGGACATTGGCCAATATTGTGAAATGTTCCATTTTCGCAATTATTTTTATCCACATCATGGGAGTGGTATTTCGTGATAAATAGTCAAAATCATTGCTGTTTAACGGCAGTTTATTTCCAAATATTTTTAGAGCGGTAGAGAGAACAGTTTTTTCGGGGGAGCTAACAAAAATTTATATTCGGCAGAATACGCAAGAAGAGCTTGTCACTTACCGGGTACTTGCATATTTTTGCCGGGAAGACACTTTTTTTTTCTGCCAGAACTAAGCAACAAAACATATTTTTTAACATCTGAATGAAACATGGTCATCGGACATGCCCGGTCGAACTTATCTGAACACGTCCTGCTAATAACTTTACTGAATTAATCCCGTGCAAACGAGAAACGATAAGGACCTCGTTATACATGTAGTCTTTGAAGCGCTGCAACTAAACTATACCAACACGCGCATAGAACTGATGAACGATTGGGCGGCACATGAAAATCTCTTCTAGGTCTGCGTTTGCCGGGACGTGCAGAGGGCCTAAACTGACTGCAACTTACAGCAAGCTTGTGGAAAACAGGACTGTGGGTAGAGGGCAGGGCGTCGACCGTCTTATGCTTTTTTGTTTAAATTATGGGGTTTTACGTGCCAAAGCCACTTTCTGATTATGAGGCACGCCGTATAGTGGAGGACTCCGGAAATTTTGACCACCTAGGGTTCTTTAACGTGCACCTAAATCTAAGTACACGGGTGTTCTTGCATTTCGCCCCCATCGAAATGCGGCCGCCGTGGCCGGAATTCGATCCCGCGACCTCGTGCACAGCCTGCTTGTTTGCATGCATTTGGCGCTGCTGGAATAACGTATCGTCCTGGGTGTGATAAACTAGCAGCAGCACATAGCGGAGAGTCTATTTCACGAACGAAAGCTCATACATTATTATCACGTCCCCGCAGTTTCATGCTGCCCCTACCTCACCTTTGTCCTTTTTCATTTTATGACCCTATGCTTTTATACTAGCTCAGTTAAGTCGTCTAGCACGTTGTTACGGTTGTGTATTGTTGTGTGTGCTCGTGACATGGAATAATAACACCATGCCGGCCAGGCGGGATATTGGGGGAGGAGGAGGACGAGGGGGAGGGGCGAGTTGACAGGCAAGGATGTGAATGCTAACAGCACGTGTGTGTCGTACTGATAGATGGAGTGAACTGCAGTGTCGCTAAAAACTTGCACGGCCCGATGCACGCAGCTGCCACAGAACCCCCCGCTCCTTACACAAATGGCATCGGAAACGGACATGCGCACGAGGAACCAGAACTCGAAGACCTCTTGGAATGTTAGTATACCTCCTTTGTTTTTTACCTCCTTTCGTTCCCCTACTAACAGCGTGCCTTAATGGCATGCACAATAATTGTTGTGATTTCAAGTTTTGTCGAGTCCAAGGTGCGTTTGCTAACTGGCTCGCGTTTACGATGTTGGCCAGACCTTTTGAATTATCTCTCGACCACTGTAGCGCACATATCGTCTTCAACTAAAGGGTAGTGCGTGATACAAAGGGTATGATATAATACGTCACAATTAGGAGAAAACGTAACTTATGTCGTACTGCTGATGCGAAGTAAGCTTTCAGCATTTTCGTTTATTCAGACAACGTTACAGTGGTACATTTAATACATTAAGTAAGAAAGGAAAAACAAAATATTGGAGTATTATCTGTGCAATCAGCGGATAGCTCCAGTGTCTTCGCAGCATGCGCCAAATGCCTTTAGTTAGACAAAGCAACAAGTTGAAAGGTTGGTACATAGATATCTTGTTGCATCGTCCTTAGAAACTCAGTCTGCTGCATTAAAATGTATAGCCAATCAGCCCAGCCATCACCTTTCCAAGCAGCCGAGAGCAATGGAAAATACAGCTGTGAGCGAAAAGGTGTTTAAACGTGAGCGTTGTCCGCAAAGGCTCTGCACAGTGCACTGTACCGAGCAGTGTGCAAAGTTTTTTTTTTCTTTTTACATGGAATAAGTGTAAATATATAAAATATAACGCGTGTTTGCAACATCCATGTGGTATTCATGGATGAATAAAGTAGTGTCAGGTGAATTATCTGAATTATATTCCTGTGAGAGAAGATTCAAGTGCGTCGCTCTTGCCATCTTGGCGGAGATTGTAAATATGCATGAAATAATGAATTAGAAGTCTGTTTATTGTTACGAACTATTTTTATTCGAATTCGGCGATTTACAGTTTCCTTGGTTTTTTAAAAAATAATTATTCTTAACCGCTACGGAACACTCGATAAACCTTTCTATATGTCCGGAAGCGCGAGGCGGCTAGATGCTGTGGCTCAGTGAATTATGGCTGACAGGACACAAGCTGCGGTAGTTTCGTAGCCAGGGTACGCGAGTTGCGCGTCTGTGGAAGACCGATATGGTTAGTGTTACGTCATATTGGAAGACCGATTATTCTATCGAAAGCCTTCGCTTCGTACGATCTACGGGCCTGCGAGATGGCCTGTGATGGTGACGTGTGCCGTTTCAATTTTGCGCGCGGATTCCCGTTGCTACACTCGTCTTTCTCCCTTCCCCTCTTATCACATCTTTTGTCCCCTTTTATCCCGTACAGGGTAGCAAACCAGACTTTTTCTGGTTAGTCGCCATGCTTTCCATTGTTGTTTTTTTCGCTCTCTCACTCTGTGACACTTTAATGAACACTGTTCTTATGCGAGTGCCTCCGCGACTGGCTAAGCTGCCGCGACCGTCCTTATATCATGCCTGTCGCTATCGTGCGAGCCGGGAGCCCGAATGCCGGCTAATAGGGAAACACTACTGCGTAGGAGCAGTTGTGTGAATACCAGCTCAGATCGGTGCTTGTTGGGGTCCGCGTCCCGCAATAAAATGCGTGGGCTTAGCTTCCCCGCGTGACGTCAGGGCTCCAAGCCCACCGGCCTTCTGTTATCTAGAAGGGGCTGGCCAAGATAATCACCGACAGATTACCATGCTTGTTCGCCACTAGCACGAATATAACCGAATGGTGTCATGGCGTGAAAGATGCACTCATTGTCCACTCATGTTTTGTTACCATGCGTGAAATGCTCCAGAATTCATGTCGCTACACATAGTTGCATTGCACTTTTTAAAATATAGTCTCATCTACACAACGCGCGCGAGGAGCTACAAGCTTTAGCTTAAAGTCAGCTATGCAAGCGCGCTAGTTATAAAGTTATTTGTGAATTTTATATATTTTTAAAAGTTATTTTTGTGCAACCCATTACTATGACGTTAACCACCGTCATTTTAGTGGCCATGATAAGCCAGTTCACGTATTCAACATGCCACTTTGCTGGTGAAACGCAATTCCAAAGACCAGTGGAGACACTGCAACATGAGTGACACTCATGACTGCAAGTTAGTCGTATTTTACTTGTTTTAGAACGTTAAAGGCTACAATAGCAACGAGTACACCTTCGAACACACACCGTTATATGTCTGGAGCTACATTTTCGCTACATCATTGATGAGCACGTGCTATTACGAAGTGATTTAGCGCATATGAAGTGCTGCGCGAATACGTATCCTGTGTCCATATTCACGAAGCTGTTCTTACGTTATAGTAATTCGCAAAATCAGGTGACAAAGACTCGCGAAGCTCCTGTGCCTTCGAAGATAATCACCCAATGCAGATCACTTACCTATCCACATGAATAATTTCGGGTAGTGGCGTGTGGCTGTGACCAGCGCTCGCAATCGCAAAACGAGAACGAGCCTCGGTACAGGAAGAGAATATTAGAACTGAAATATTTGTGAAGAGCAATGAAGGACCTTGACCCAGCGACCACGTCATCGATAGGTAGCCTTTGTTCCCACCATATGACTTACTGTGCACATGTTCAGTTTATTCATACCCAAAAACGTAAATGCAAAATTATTGTAAGATGGATGAGGGAAAGTTTCGAAGGTGTGCTTCAGAAATAGCTCTCTCAAGCTGCTGTGAAGGTACGAGACCACGAGACAGAACATCAGTATAGTTGCGGCTTTTAGGCAAACTACGCCAATGCAAGACGCCGAGATGTTCAATTATAAGAAAACTTTCACCACTCGGCCCTTTCTTGGGTCCTAATATTGCTGCTACCGTGCGTAGCACTCTTTGCACTAGAAGTATTGCATAATATTCTGTCCTGTGTCACGTGCAGCGACCTCCGGTGTCCTTGACATGAAGGAGTACATGGGTTAAAGGGTCGATGCTTACTTTTCATCGCTGCAGGGTTGGACCAGAATGTCTGCAAAGCTAACGCAATATTTGGGGCAGACGAGACGGGTGGGATAGGCCGTTCACTTTCTCTGATCGCTCATTTCTATGATCGCTAAAGAGGAAAGGGGGAGGGGGAGGAAGAAGACACGCGAAATGACTAAGGAATTCGCGGAGCACTTAGAATTCCCGGTAGCATGAAGGCAACATTAGAAAGTCTCTCTAGCAATCCAGAAACTGTGCTTTGCTGCCCCGATTTTGACACTGGCACTAGAAAAAGAAAAATGGGAATAAAGAAAGTAATGTCCTAGCAAAGCTTTTAGTCAGACTGCCAGGCTTCTGTCGAAATACTTAATATGCGTGGTCGTCACTGCGAAACGCGAACAGAGCCGTCATCTGGTGCCACATTGTTTGATGGTGCGGAAGGTTCTTTCCCTTTCAGTTACCCCCAATCCTCGGTGACGCATTATCGAACGCATGCAATTTCGCGTTCCGCGTGACGAAGCTGGTCACAGCTGGCTATTTTGTAATTGGATCGATCTCGGCGATCGAAAGACGAGCCTCCAAGATGATTAGCCTCTGACCTTGCGAAGGACACCGAGCAGCCTCGCCTGGGATCGAAGCACCAGTAAAGCACAGAGCCGCTTCAAGGAGGAGAAGGCAAAAACGACGTCTGCCTCGGCCTTGTTATTGAGTGACTGGCCTTGTTTGTCCGAAAGACGCAGAAGTGCTCGTGGCAATGTGACACCTCAATCGAGGCTGCACAGGAGGAATTATTTCCAAATTTAGACCAAATAAAGTGGCGAGCTGAAAACGGTAACCTTCGGTAAAGTGTCATACGTAGCAAATAATCGCCCTGTAGAAAGGTACGCGCTGGTCGAACGGCCACTTTCGGCTGTAAGCGATCGTGACTCCAGCATAAGCTATAGTTTCTTAAAATGTGCTGCTTGAATACAAGATGTGTTTCAACATGCGTTGCTAGCTTATTGTTTTTCAAGCTGCGTTGTTTGTGTCTCGCTTACTGGCTCTTACTGGATGAAGCAACAGTTGTGGACATATGCGTCATGAAAGGTCAGTGCCAACCATAGGTTGCTGCCGATACCTAAACGAGGTAGGCTGCATTGTGCACCGAATGAACTGCCACATTATCAAATTTGCGTCAAGCTTATGAAATATTAAGTCACTAAACGCTTAATGCGCGTTTTAGCGGACATTATGAAGCCTTCTTCACGTGGAAACGTGTAAAGCTGCCGCTCACATACAGGAAAGCGTAACCGCGAAGGAAAGCGTACAAGGCCTCTCGTATCTGCATTTCAGTTCTTTCATTACACTGCTATGCTCATTTTCGTCGTCACCGCCAAATCCGATTACTTTTTAGCCTTCGCTTGACGAACACTCAGACGATATCAGGAAGCACCACAGGCCTGAACCTTGCCCATTAGCGTAATTCGTTACGTGGGAAAAAGTCTGCACCTGGGGCCAGCCGAGTCCGCGTGCTCTTTAGCACATCGTTACCAGCTACGGTTAACGTCGTCTTCTCAGCTAGACGCCAGCTACACGAGCGCTGGTTTCACGCGTCATGACTGAAGCGGTACGGCTAGCACTCGCGCAGCTGGAGCCTCGCATGGTGGTAATGCAATTGTAGGACAGCAGCTGTTTGGCTAAAGCGTTTTATAATACTTGAGACGTATGCTAGCTCTTTTAGGTTACACATCACAGACTCCACTCCAAGGATAAACCACCACATTAATTCCGCAACGCTGTGATGCCTTAGTGACTAGTACTTCAGGCCTTGTGATCAGTCTAGGCGGTGGTCCGTTCATATCCACAGGTCGACAATTTTAGTATGTTCTTCATTTATGTAACGCAGATATACGGAGAGAGATAATTCAATTCCGCTGGCTTCCTTCGTATTCTGGACTAAATGATTCCAAAAAGCCTTTCATGGTAAAGACAATAAAACAATTTCTGAAACAAAGTCATTACTGCAAAGACTCAACCAGGACTTACATATGATCCGCGAAATACCGGCGAAGCATGAGACTTTGTCGTTTCGGTAGATGTGATGGCGGCTTAACGCGAACGAAGGGAACTGAAAACAGGGGCGATGTGGACGAACATGGCGATGCGCGCTTCGCACAGAGTGGATGGCTATCACATAAAAATCAGCAGTGCGTAACCTGCATCAAAGCCCCAGACCAGTGCTCCGTATATTACACATGCGTACACCCTAGAATGTAGCACGGCTGGTGACAGCGTCTCCAGGGTGCCGCGTGCTGCCCCGTCGCAGCCTGCTGCAATACGGCGGAGTAAACTTCAAGTAAGATGGGTCGCGTCGAATTTGGGTCGTTCTTTCCGCATTTTAATTTCCTTTCTAGATTCATATTTTCTCTCCGAACAAGGTTGTGCAAGTCTGTGCAGTATTTTTATTTTTTTTAAATATTTTAACCACAATAAGCCAATGTACAAAGAATTAACGCGAGGCTAAAGGTGGCTCCGCCGCAGCGCAGGTAGTACCAGTGATGTAGTCCTCGTTGTGCCCACAGGTTAGCTCCACAAGCACCTACGTTCTACCTTGTTAGGGAGCATAACTTGTGAAAAGTTATTCCATGGCACTGGCCAATAGTTCCAATGTCCTCAGCCTACTGCCGCTTCTGTACAACGGAAAATGAAAATGACAACACCGGTGTACCTACTTCCTAGTTATGACGCCACCTGTATTTAAATGTTGACTTGTTGATGCCCCGCCTCATAAAAGCATTGCATGGGTCATGCGTTATACTCAATTTGAAAATGGCACTTAACCATGATAAGATGCACAATATATCAGCGTGAACCGGTGACGTTGGGGTGGTTACTGTGAGCTACGGCAAGAAAGAGGACGAAAGAAAGGGCAGCCCATAACGCGTACAACAAGTATCCCATGCGGGCATAAGTGAAACTTTTGCGCTTGCAGTCTGAGTAGGAAGATGAACTGGAACAAAACCTGCAAGATCGCAAACAGACACTAACTCGTTCGAAAATACTTGAAGTGATATCACAGTGCTCATATTCGTGACGGACACGCATTGCCGTCACCATGAGAAGCCAGTCAAATATCGCACAACTTAATGAGACGTTGCCTACATACGTTCGGTTCTTCTTATGCTGAATCAAGTGCAGGAGGCTGATATAGTGCTTATGTTTATTATTTAGAATTGGTAGCATCGACGTATTGGAATTCTTCAGTTCTAACGTGCATCGCATGCAGTTGCATGTTGTTTTTTGTGTGTGTTCACTCAGAAGTTAAATGGAATAACAAGCAGCAAGTCGCCTTTAAGCGCTATTCCCTATCCTACACTCTCGCTACTTGATAGTGTTTCGTAGCCGACGAGCTCAAATATTACGCTTGTTAAGAGGAAGCTTTAGCTCGGGCTCTCCTATCTAAATACATGGGAAAGGAGAAATCGCTTTTCTCGGAAACCACTGCACCAAATTTGATGAGGTTTAATGAGTACATTGTAGCGCCAAAAAAGGAAAATAAAGACTTGGGAAGGAAGAGTACGAAGCGACAGATTGAGCGCTGAATGAGGTTGATGAGGTTTCTTGCATTTAACAGAAAAAGTTAAAATCAAGTGACTGTTGGTAGCGAACGTTTGATTTAGGCGGTCAATTTTCTTAATAAAAATTGCTGGAAATCGCAAGTTTTCAGAAAACGAGAATATCAAGTTACAACTCTGTAACTCAGCAGTCGTCAAAAAATGATATAACAATTATGTAAGTTGCGTATGATAGTACATATAAAGCGCACAAAATTTATTTATTGTACATCTATCAAATAGACTACTAATATGCGAGTGGGACTTTTGCAAAACCTCTGTAAACAATGTAACAGATTCACGTAAGATGTAAATTGACATATCAAATTTGTCCGCTTTGAATAGTTTAACGCATGCACTTTACAGAACTGCGATGTCTGTTCTTGGTGCGGAGGTACGCATTTGTAAGCTTCGTGCTTCTGTTTGTTTCAATGTAGCCAGGTTTTCAAAATTGATTTTAACGAACCAATGCCCTAAACCGAAATTCCGCTTCCAAGATCGCCAGAATTTAGCCTTCTCTCTCAATTGCAGCAAATTTCATCAAAATCAGCCCAGTGGTTATTTTAGAAAAAAAAAAAAAAACGTTGCTGGGTTTTACATGTATTTGAATAGGCGGCATCGGAGTTGGGCCCGATCTAAAGCTTGCTCTTAAAGACTCCGTTTTCAATACACGCATGGTGCACGTGCACAGGAGTGCAATAAATATACGTTTCTGTGTGTAACAAATAGTTACCGAGCTACGTAACACAACATTGTTACTCATGCCTGCAACAGTACCTCCATGAAGCCATTCCTGGTTTCTTTCGAGCTGCTTTTCTTTTTTCTTTTTTTACGAGAGACAGAAAGCAAATAGAGGAAAGCTGCGGAGGTCAGCCACATAGGGGTCGGGGGTATACAGTTTGCTGCCGTGCAAAAGCAGTGCCAAGACATTCCAATGGAATGGACGCAATATGCACGGGAAATAATCACCCAAATATAATTTGTGCAGCTAATACGCGACAATGGGAAATTAAGAAACCTCCTAAATTGGCTAGGTGAATCTAGCTCGCTGAAACTGGTTCATGTATGAGCGAACTAAGTTCTACCAAAATTGTACAGTATCTGCAACGTAGGATGCGAATTTATAAATTGTAATACTCACACGCAATCCGTTTTATACTACTCTATTTTATGGCGAGCTAGCTAGTGCCGATATATTCGTTCACCATGTGCAGCCATTTGCTGTTTTAAACGCATCCGGAATCTCCATTCCATCAGAAGTACTTAACTAGTGTTCCAGAAGCAGTGATGAAAACACATTACTGCGAATTTGATCGCAGTTTTCTTGAGTTTGATATTTGTACCGAAAGTAGAAGCAAATAAAGGATATCTCGAAAATATAGCAATAATGCGCCATCATCACTCGCGCAGAGAGCCCAGAAGAGTGAATATGCTACTGATAGGCAAGAAATAACCCTATCGTAAATGTCTCAGTGTAGTTATCCTTCGTCCTTTATAGTAACAGCGTGGTTAATTGACACCTCTGACTCCATCGTGTCTAAAAAAGTTGGAGATTGACCGCTAGCACCTCATGCTGACGGCGGATTCTAAGCTCAATAGGGAACGTCTTTTAAATATCAAATGCAGAGCAACGCTTCTTGATGCACTAAAAGCACTTCGTTGAAATATTTTACAGGACAGTCTCTCACTAAGTGCGACGTCTCGCTTACATATTTCTTCTAATCGATGGCCCCTCTTATGTACGCATAAAAACACCATAGATACATGTGTACAATTTCTGTATTGGAGAAGTGGGCCTTCATCCCCTGGACGTAACATTTTAGTGACGTAGCCACCAGGAATTACTCTTAGTACCTGCCGTGTGGCTTAATTCAGCAAGGTCACTGACGTACTAAGGGCACCGTCTGTAGAAAACGTCTGCAAAAAAGAAGCATTATGGGAGAATGCGCATTCTGTGCTACTGTCCGTCACCCGAGAACGCATGCAACGCGCCTAGCTGTTGTGTACACTGGTCTTCCGGTAGGCGGAAAAGAGCAGGCAGCTCATGTCTCTAAAGCACTGCAGGGTAATCAACTTCTTTCAAGGAAAAGTTATTTTTCAACACTTTGCATGAGCTGCTGCGTTAAAGATGAATAAGCAGGTTTAGAAATGCTGAAGCAACCATAGTCTTAAAAGAACCCAAATGTGGGCGTCAAAATCCATTTTTCCCTCTAAACAAGAAAATTACAGAGCCTCTGCAGTAGTCTATGAAAGCGTGCAATCACGTTTATCAATCGTCACAGAACTCAAAAACTATAGTGAACAGGATCATAAGCCGGGTCATTTAGAGATAATCAAGGTTTTGTGGACACGAATATGAAAAATGAAGACTCTGTATGCTCTGTTACTTTTCTGTAAAATGTGAAAGTGCCCTAGAAGCGCTGCGTTTCTGATGAAGTCCCACTCGCCGCTGCTGTCGTCAACACACAAATAAAAGTAGTTGCCTACGATAGAATTAGATATCTTACACCATAAATGGTACCGTAGTCCTCTCTACACAAAACTCTGAACATTAAAGGTGATTCTTTTTTTTATTCAGATACCCTAAAGGCCCTTGCGGGCATTACATAGAGGTGGGGAGGGATAAGAACAAGATATTTTAAACACTATTGGAAGGGAAAGGCAATATGGAACGCCGTAGTACAGGCTACCGAACACAATAAAAAATAAAGAAGAAAGAAAAAGAAAGAAGTGCATACAAGATGAAAAAAAAAAAACTCTGTACAAAGCCTGTAAATGCACTTACAACGGGTCAAAAGCACCGAATTCTGTTTTTACTAGACATGCATATTTAAACTACTCTTCAAATGGCTTACAACCAAGTCACGATCATGTATAGAAGCAATTTCTTTGGCAGCTTGTTCAAGTGATAAATAGCAAGGAAGAGCTGTGATTGCCAAAGGAGATTCGTACGCGCAAGCGTGGGACGCACTTTGAAGGGATGGTCGAGGCGGGAGAAAATTCGTAGGGGCTGTTTTTTATGGGATGCAGTGAAGGATGATGGGGTATGATACAATCTGTGGAAGTGGGAAAGCAATGCGAACAGTCGTCGTTCTTATAGAGAGGGTAATTGGAGGGACTCTTTGATAGCCGTGAGTCTTGAAACTAATAATTAAACGCTGCCAGCTAACTTTGACCAAAACACAACCTTGTCACCAAAGTGCAAAGCACCAGCGTAATGCAGCAGAAGCAACATACAGGGACGACCTAACGAGATGAAATGAGTTTATGGGAAACAATTAAATAAGAAAGCAGTGTGCACGCAGGTACGATTGACAACTAGCAGAGCGAGCACTACCTTTAACGCCGTGGTGGCGAAACAGGCAAACAAGCCCGATGCCAAGGATTCTTAGGTATGTAAACTAAATTTATTGTACGGTTGTTGTGACATGCAACGGTTGACTGCTGCGGGTAATCGAAGGTAGAGATCTCCAAGTGATCGGCGCTGCAGAGATTTCTGCCCCGCACCAGCATGCTCTCGACTGTCTTCTTTCGCTTGTCTTTCATTTCTTTTCTCCCTGGCTCTGCCCCTCTCTTCCTGTCTTTTCTGCCCTCGCCTTCCCTGTCTTCGTCTCCCTGGCTTCCGCCTATCCGCGACGCCGTGATGACCGCGCTGCCATTTCGGCGGACCACCGCTGTCTTGTCGGCCGGCAAGGAGGCGCCAAGTTCACCTGGCCGCCCGCACACGCCGGCGGTCCCGCTCCCGTCAGCAGCGTTCTGGAGTCGAACGCCACGCCGAGCGTGCCTACGTACCGACCTCCTCCGGGCACTCAGCGGGTGACGACGGCTCCGTCGACCCCTAAGTGGGGCGGTGGCCAGCCGATCGGGGCCCCGCCGGGAGGGCCCTTCCGGCCCTCGTCCCCATCCGCGTCCCCATACTCGCCCGTGTCGAGCCCAGCTTCGTCGCGACCACCTTCGTTTGTGTCGTCCTCGCCTAGCCCACTGTCGGGCTACGGCGGCGGCCAGCAGCAACCGATCGGCGGCGTCAAGGTGCCGCCGCCCACGGCACCGAAGCCAGTGTCACGCGCGCCGCCTGCCAAAATAGGCAATGGTGGGCCCTGGGCACCCGTTGGGCAGCCCGCGCCTGCGCTCGCGACCGGCGCCTCATCGGCTCCTTTTACGGGCCCTTCAGGTCTCTCCCAAGGAGCGGGGTCCAGGCCGGCGCCCAAGAGAGGCCGCGGAAAGCTGACGCAGGCCATCGGCGGCAAGATACCCATCTGCTCCAGCTGCGGATCACCCATTAGGTACGCCACCTGGCGCACTCCATGCGCCTGCGGGAGACATGTTGAATGGGAATGGCGAGACAGAGGGATTTTAGTGAGCGGAAATGAGGAAACGTTGGCTGTAAGCGTGTGTCTCTGACGTGCTGCACCTCACCAGAGTAAAGGAAACTGAGAGAGACAAGGAAAGCGAAAAAGAGGATGGCTGGGGATAATGCAAGTATACAACTGTACTATGTACAACGATAGGCGAGGCTGCCAGGCTACGACTGTGGCATTCTTTCCGGTCTCTGAGATGTGCGGAGAGCCCAATGAATCATATCTATTTTCGCCCTAACTCAACTTCCCACAGGTGTCCGTACATAGGCTCCCATAAAGAAGTAGCTGCGATACCCCTGGTACCGAGACCATATCTTTTGGATTCTGAATGTCACATAACTCAGAATTTTAATCAAGCTTTTCGATGTGCAGCAGTACGTCACGTAGAAGCTACACTAGAACGTTCCATGTTACCACCAAGACCTTGTTACCACTATAATGATACCTGTTCCACCTCTCTGAGGTGGAACAGGTATCAGGTATTTTTAAGTACAGAAAAACACAGAACAGTTATTTTTGCAATCTGCACATGCGCGGCGCGGTAAAGTGAGAGTGTGCCGCTGGCAGCTGCTTGGGTCGGTTAGCGGAGCGGCAAAACTATACTGAAACGTTCTATTCTCTGTCTGTTGCTCTGGGTCATACTTCCAATTTAGCTTGATATATCCTACAAAACGCTTAGCCGTATAGCTAACGGGACGACATTTCTGACGCCAGTGAAGAACCGGATGCACGCCCCCTCATCGGTTTCTTTCTTCACGTCACTTTGTTTAGAGCTGTGATACGGCGCACTCCGAAAGGGCATCTTCTAGATGACCTCGTCATCATCTTGAATTCAGTATGAAACAATTGCTTCTGTAATCATTAGTACCGAAGTCAAGCAGGACAATTATAAAGGTAAATCATGAGTCTCGCGTGTGTTAGGCAGTTTGTTCTCATACTTTAACTAACTTATGATGGGAAGAAACGAAGCACGCACTCTAAGCACTACCTTTTGACTGAATTTTCTTCGCAGGGGGCCGTTTGTGACAGCACTAGGACGCAACTGGTGCCCGGATCACTTCTTGTGCTCCAACGGTAGCTGCCGCAAGTCGCTCCAGGACATCGGCTTCGTCGAGGAGCAGGGAAAATTGTACTGCGAACACTGCTACGAATGCTACATGGCACCCATTTGCAGGAAGTGTGGACATCGCATCAAGGGCGTAAGACTCGCTTACTTTTCAGCCTGTCGTTCACTAAAACTGGAAGGGCAATACTATGCAGCGTGTCCCAGCTAACTTAGCCAGAGTTAAAAAATATGCAAATGCCAAGTAGCTGGACAGAACAAAGGTAATGTTGTTTACAGGTGCTTGGAGATGGTCAAACTATATTTTTCATCCTGCCTAATTAGATCATTAGTCGTAATTAATTAATTAACTTCCCGAATGTTATAATTAGATGAAAAGTGTAATTGAGAAAATTGTACAGCGGTAAGAAAAACACCCGTTACAGCTTTCCGTTGCTCAATACGTGCTACGTAAAAGTGTTTACCGAGCGTGAAAGAAGCCCGCGAACATACGCAAAATTGCCGCGCGACTGGCCACTCGAGGCACCTTTCGTGTATTCGCGGGCTTCTTTCACGCTCAGAAAAACTTTTATGTATCACGTATTGAGGAATAGAAAGCTGTATCAGGAGTTTTTCATGTCGCTCTACAATTTTCTCATTGACATTCTTCATCTAGTTATAATATTTGAGAAATATAGTTCAGCACAGTCGTCTTTCTTGTGTCTGTCTTTTTGCGCTTAACAAAGTATTCATGAATATTTGAGAAGTTGATTAATTAATTAAGACTAATTATCTAATTAGGCGGGAATGAAAAAAAAATGTTTGAGTACCTCCAAGTGACGGCAAACAACATCATCTTTGTCCTGCCCAGCTACGTGGAATTTGCATATTTTTAAACAGTGGCTAAAGTTAGCTGGGACACCCTACGCTTAGCGTCTAGGTTACTTTTGTCGGCACACAGTTTTTGTCGTAGGGTGTGCATTGAGGGTATGTAATCTGTAATATGAAGCTTACTTGAATAATTCATTGAACGAGATGAAAGGAGGTTAACTAAGGGGCCCGATTTTTATTAATCATATCATGAAACCAATAAACAAAGACACCAAGGACAACACAGGGGAGATTACATGTACTTTCTGATTGAATGAAAGAAATGATAAATTAATGGAATTAAAAGTAGATGAAAAAACAACTTGCCGCAGGTGGGCAACGATCCGACGTCTTCGCATTACGGGTGCGATGGTCTACCAATTGAGTTACCGTGGCGCCGTTTTCCCATCCACTTTCTGGGGTATTTATGTGTTACCACTAGAACTAATCCTGGGAGTGTTAGCCAGCGCCACTACTCACAAACCTTGGCGGCGGATGCGGAACATCCTTTGTGCGGCAGACCTCACGAGTGCGTAATCTTATTTGGGTTAAGGCAACTGGTCAGTAAACCCACACGCGCTATCCTTGAGGCATCAGTGTTGCCGGATTCGACACCCTCGTTATGTAATGAACAATGAGAAATAGGGTTAACCGAGCGACCCGATCTTTATAAATCGTATCATAAGAAGCCAACAAAGACACCAAGGACAACACAGGGAATATTACATGTACTTACTAATTGAATTAAAGAAATTAAATTAATGTAATCGTTCCCCGCCTGCGGAAAGTTCTTCTTTCTTCTACTTTAAATTCCATTAATTTATCCTTTCTTTAAATAAATTATTAAGTACATGTAATTTCCCCTGAATAATTCTTTGTTACTCATAGCTCAGATTTAAAGCACAAGCATCAGGACCGGTATTTACTGATAGTTATAACGCTGTGATTGTTCATAAGAGCAAGTTACAGCCAATCTTGATCCTGGGTATATTATTAGTGAAGACAGCCTGCCAGTAGGAAAGATGGCATACGAATGAAAAGCTTCATGAATTTGACTCGTGAACTTCAAGTGGGAACACAGGGCTTGCATTCTTTTTTGCTCAGAGAGTTTATCGACGCAACTTATTATCCTTTCTTATTCTCATTCTGAGAACTTACCGCCTGCTATAGAATCCTGTTATTGGTCTCCTCTCTTCCTGCAGGATTGTCTGAATGCTCTTGAGCAGACTTGGCACCCCGATTGCTTCGTTTGCACATACTGCAAAACAGCTTTTGGAAACAGCTCGTTCTACCTCGAAGACGGAATGCCCTACTGCGAAAAAGGTCGAGTACCTCCGCCATGCACGAATTTTCTTCCGAGCTAAGACAACAAACAAACTCTCTATGACTGATTGATCTATTAGAGAGAGAGAGAAAACAAAGGAGAGGGAAAGGTAGCGAGGTTCACCAAGTACGTGCCCTCTTGGCAAACGTACACTTGAGGAAGGGAAAAGGGGAAAGGATAGGTAAGAATGAAAGAGGAGAAAAACAATGAAGAGTCACTCATAACACAATCACAATGAAATATTTGCTGTCGCTTTCCTATCTAGTAAGCTACTACCGATTTAGGCGTCACTTATTGTGCTGGTGACCAGTTGGGAAAATGTATGGTGCTGTAATGAACCATCTGGCCCCTATTGTTAAAGGGTGTGAAGTTGAAAGTGATTGAGGAACGCCAGAAACGATCCTCGCAGTGCTAACAGCGAGTGTGATAATGAAGTCACGTATGAATTACTTAGCGGATAATAAAATTTTCTCCTTCAGTGCTTGTCTTACGGGTAATTGTGAGACATTTGAAGGACGGTACATCCATGAATGTTCCTGTTCGGAGCGCTTCACGCCCGGTTGTCTCTTCGCTGGTCTCGTAGCGTTTAGTATAAAGTAATGTAATCTATAGGCGCTGTCCTTACGAAAACAGTCTTCCTTCACAGTGCATCACTTAATGTCTATGTCTGCTCTTTAAAAACCTGCACATATTTTTAGGCTTTTCTTTGTATTTTTGTAGATGTACCACTTCCTACCCTGTATGCGCTTCATTGTGCTGTCATTCCTCTGACAATTAATTTATTTTTTGTCACTGCTTTGCCGCACATGCGGTGACAATACGGCGTTCGCCTTGAACGCGCTAGTTATCGTACGAATAACAATACATCGACGCTTATCGAAATTTAGTTACTGGTGGTGTTTTACAACACAAAACTAATAGAGGTCATTAGGAGCAGTGAGGCACGGCCTTGAAATGAATTGGACTGGAGCGTTTTTTTTTTCTACGGCTGCACAAATGCATTTTTGCATACTGGCGCCATCGGAATGCCGCCTCCTCGGAGGCGAACAAAGATTGCGGCCTGTATTGAGGTCACTGCCGCAGCAGCAGAACCCCACAAGTGCCGAACCAGCGAGACTGGCTTGTCTTCCCTTGCAAATAATGTTGGATGTTGCGTCTCAAGACGACTACCTATATAGTATACATATTGAATACAACAGAATTGCATGCTGTGCTGAGTAGTGTGTTGTAAGGCAAGTTATCACCGAATTGTTCGCGTTTTCCATTTGCTGTTGGCAAATGACACTATTTGGCGCTTTAGTATAAGCTGCATAGAGGGTTGAGATTTGGGCACGGCGCTATTTTTCCGGCGCTTCTACTTATCAGTCTCTGCAATATAAAGATTTTATTGAGAGAGCAAGTTATAGTTAATAAATTGACCAACTGCCGCAGTAACTCGGCGGCTGTGATGACTGCTGCTGAGCACGACATCGCGGGTTAGATACTCAGCCGCAGCGTCTCCCTGGCCTCAATGCTGAGCGTTCGTGTGCTTAGGTTTAGGCGCAAGCTGGAGAAGCGCAGGTGCCCAAGGTGATCCGAACCCCCCTACTGCGACGGGCGCCATTACCCTCGTTCAGCCTTAGGTAGTTGCAACCATCGCTTCTTCTTCATATTATTATTATTATTGTTATTATTATTATTATTATTATTATTATTATTATTATTATTATTATTATTATTATTATTATTATTATTATTATTATTATTATTATTATTATTAAATTCGCTAGCATCCAGCCCGCGAAAGCAAACCGTCAGACCAGGTTGCCTAATTCCCGCACTTTATGTTAATCCCCACCGTTTTTCCTACACATGCGCAGCACATCGTTAGAGAATTTACTAACAAATGGCTATCCTATGAACACACTGGTATAAATATTTGAAGAGGGAAGAGAGAGAAAAAAGGACGCTTCAGGTTACACGCTTAAATGTAGGTGTGTGGACACCAAACAAGAACTAACATGTGCTCAGCGCAAAGCACTCCGCGAATGTCGATTAACAGTTATTTTTTAGGGAAGCGTCTGTGTTCATTCCAACTAGTGTGGCAGTCTGCCCAAGCAGCAGCAGTAACCGTTGAGCATGTACAGAGGAAAGGATATTGCTTCGCAGAAATGGCACGCGCATACTCTAACGCTGATCCATAATGCTAAAATTGGGAAACTAAAGTGCAACTCAGTAGTTCCACCGCCACAATGCTCGCCATGAGTTTTAGTATCGGGAAAGCCCGCGATGGCTGTCATAGAGCGCCATTTTCTGACTATAATAACTTAACTACTAATGTGGAAGAATAATAGTCTCTGCGCATGAATGCAACCGTGGAACCCACTTTCACATGAAGTGTGATCGCTGTTCGTCGTAAGCGCTCGGCCATGGCCCGAATGAACACTTCCCCACAAGCAGACGTTTATCTATAATTTCGCGTTTCATTTTGGTACTCTGGAACTTTGTGAAACCCATAGATTTCACACGACACACGATTCTTCGCGAAGTCTTTTTCTCTGCGCAAGAATGCCTCCAAACGCGAACGGTTTCTATCACTTGAAGTCTATTCGTTACAGTCGCTGTTTTTGTAATTCTACAGTACGTATTTGTTCTCGCAGTGCTTGTATAACTTATATCGCTTGTACATGTGTAAACGTACTAAGATAGTCGAAGGTGTATATTATCCAAAGCTATACACGTGTTTTTACTGTGTCCAAGAAAGTATGCAGGGTCAAAAAAAAAGAAAGAAACAAAAGGTATAGATGGCTAGGCAAGAGTTAAAGAACTGACGGTTTCTCGATACCAGACCGCGATGTCTTTGCAGCAACGCGAGAGGGCAGGTCGACCAATCTGCGAATATTTCTCGAAGTACACATCCAATCAGCGCCGCCTAAGAAGCTGCGCTGAGGCCTATGGTCATCTTATTTCTTCATATCGACGCACACTCTGGGAAAAGTGGGCTCCCGCTAAAGTGACTTGAAAGAAATTACTCAGCGCAGAAAAAATGTTTCATTTGTTTTCGAAATATTGCACTACATGAAATTTGATTTGTGCACCTTGACTTTCTTTCACTACATCCTTTATGCTGGCGAGGCAAATCAAGTGTGATCTTCGGCATGGTCAAGTGAAATAAAGCTGACGCCTCACATCTGGCACGAATCGGCACTGTGTCCCACTCAACCGGATATCAAATATCCTCTTGAAATCGCAGACTGGAACGAACTCTTCACCACCAAGTGCGTGGGCTGCGGATTCCCGATCGAGGCCGGAGATCGCTGGGTTGAAGCGCTGAACAACAACTACCACTCCCAGTGCTTCAAGTGCACGGTCAGTCGGAGGCATGATAAAACGGACATGATCGCAAGACTAAGTGAACGAATACTGATAGAAATTGAAACACGAAGTAAACAGCACGCTTTAACGCAGGAGTTTAATTGTAGTGTCTTCGCAAGACAGTTTTGAGCTACCTTTGATGGAAATTGAGGGAACACGCTGGTGTGAATAGACTCAGGATGAGGGTTTACTTTATTCACCTGACAATCGAGATTATGAGGGAAGATAAAGTGACACTGAGTGGTATTAAATGTAATTATTAGTAATGTAAATGAAGTCAAGCAGACAATATCGAACTTAACTACTATGCTTTAGTTCAATTCTTGAAGTTAAAAGGTCACCCTGCATAACTTGTAGTTAGTGAGCCACTAACGTTATAGTCCACCCCGTTCCATGGTTTGGTATGTTTGGTGTTCAAACGCATGGAACATTTGCAAACGCAAAGTACGGCTTGCCGCTCGAGGCGCATTAATACCACAGAATAACTCGAGCCTACTATTCCATACTACGGGCTGCTTGTGCGCATATTGCGAAATCTCATTATTTGGATTGATTGTTTTGGTGGCGTATGTCTGGTAGCCATTTGTTACTCGCATGCGGTTAATCCATACGAGTAACAAGATGTCATTGAAGAATAAAATGGGGATCTTCTGTGGCCCCTAAAACCTGAAAACATTTCTTCACGGTGCATTTCAGCGGCGTTTCTGGAGTCCCCTCCAGAAACCATGGGTGCCGGTTCAGTAAAACAACAGATCAATTACGAAGAGTAAATGTAGTTTTTTTTTGTAAGAGTATTTTAGAGCGCGCTGAGCTTACAGCTTAATAGATTGAAAATTAATAGAAAAGGTTGAAAGAAAGAAAATTACAAAAATTGCAATTTCGCGATTACAAAAAGCAGCCCCATAAGACGGGACAAGATAGAAAGGACAGGGCAGGGTCTGTGTGCCCCTTTCTAACTTGTCTAGTTTTTTAGCACTGCTCTTCTGTAATCGTGACCCGATCACAATCACGATCACAGCCTGCCAGTCACTTTTTCCATGCTTACAAATAAAATGTTGGCTACTTGACTGTTAACGGGTTTTACAGACACAGACATATCTCTTGCGCTCTTTCATACAACTGATGGGTAATTTCTTCTCACTCACCTTGCGCAGATCTGCCAGAAAAACCTGGAGGGTCAAAGCTTCTTTGCCAAAGGAGGACGGCCCTTCTGTAAGGCGCACGCCCGCTAAGCCGGCCTCTTGGGCAAGAAGATGGACTCAGCGCCTATGGGGCATTCGCAGTGGCATTTGGAGTCATCAAGCACAAGATAAATAACGAGAAATAGAGAGAGAAACAAAGCTGTCGATACTCAGAGTTACACAGTTGCGTGAAGCCGCTTCGCCAGACAGATAATTTCAGCGCAGAACTATGAGTAAAAGTTTCACAAGAACGGCTCGGCGGGGAAGCGAAGCAGCTCGAGCGGATGGAAAGGGGCCGATTGCAATCGTCTAGTCGACTGTCGGTCTTTGCTATTATTAGTTTGCGCAGAACTGCTACGCGCTGGGACATGAAGCTTTTTTTTTTTATTTTCCTTGAAGCCGCATCTTTCTTAGCGTTCCAGAGGTGAACAAGGAACGAAATTGAAACGAGAAACGTGCTTTTTATATTTTATAACTAAAAAATATGCTTCCAGGAGAATATCAAACCGCTGCTGAATTCGACATTGCTTTTATGGCATTGCTATACAAGCTGCGCTGAAGAAAAAAAACATGATTTAGGCACAGTTACGCTACGTTATACGAAAGATACAGGTTTCTTGCTTTTCTTTTTCTCCTTTTACTATGGCGAGAAAGTGATGAAGAGGGCAGCGTATTTTGCTGACGTCGCATTCACTTTAAGAAGAATGGCCTCTGGGCAAGAAGACAGGAGCAGTTGCAGAAAGCTACGAGGTTCACAAAACGACCGATATTTTTTGAAAAAGTGATTTTCCCATAGAGCGACAAGCTGGCTTGAACGTTGTCAAACATTTTTTTCTTTGTATCTCTTACAAATACTATGTTCTCTGCTTGCATGAAATAATGGGATAGACAGAGAGCCTTGGGCATATTGCATCACTTTATGTCATAACTATTTCACTGGGGTAAAAGGAAAAAAAAAGATGGAAACGACGTTTTTGGCGAAGGATAAACTAGGCGTCTGGGAAAGCATCGATGCTGGTCTGAACCAGACAGGCAAAGAAACATGAATGAGAAGATACCCCATATAACGCTACGATCTTTTGCGCCTGCACAAGGTGACAGCTGCGAGTGGCTTAAACAATCTTCTAATCAATGTCATGGGAAGAAGGCGGTTCAACTAAAGAAAATGTTAACAATTAGAAGCAAGAAACAGAGCAAGCTGAAACGCGATTTTCGTTAATTCAGTGAGGCGAAATGGAATAGGCGCAAACATGCACGTTAAAATAAAACGTACTTAACAAATGGCGCTACATTCGTCGCGTTCGTCTATACACTTGTTCGTGCCTTTATGCTTTGCTAACGTCCGGTGTGCTGCATGTTCTCGTTTTTGCTGGGTCTCGCACCCAATGGAAGTTCTAGTCGTCTTATTTGTTACTTTTGTTGTAGGCATCATTTACTGTATTACAGCAACCGTCGTACCAAGCCGTTGGGAAGGCGTCGTGAGAAGGCAAAATGCTTAGGTGTGTCTGCTTACTCCGTCACGCGGTCTTATATGTGCCATACCTGAACAGGCGGCATGTCTAATCCCCCCCCCCTCCTACCCTCCCCCGTTTGTCTCCATCCACGAGGCTCGTGCTTTGCGCCTCGGCACGGATGAAGTGTGTACAACGAATAAAGCTGATACTAATAACTGTTACAAATGTCGCGTCTGTTGTTCATTTCATCTTCACAATCGTCTCTGACGCATTTGACATGCCGCCAGTGGGAACGAGTTTCGTGGAAACCGTAATGTATGGCGGCGCCGATTACGGAGTCGAGCTCACCACGTAGGCTTAAATTCTGCAGTCGGTCGATCCTAAATAAATAAAAGAAAGCACATCTTGAGATATATGTGATGCGAAGCTTTCGTGAAGAGCTTAATCATTTGTCCATTTTGTTCCTGCGTCTTCCGCTTAAAGGAAAATGGCACGCGCACACGTGTTCTTGCGCACCCTGTACTACGCAATGCGACACGCACGACGATCACCTCCAGGAGCTTCACTTTCAATTCAATTCAATTCAATTTATTTTTCATTGATAATAATTTGTACAAAAAAACTGTTAGGCAAGTAGCCAAAGGCTAGTGTAGGCCCATAGTCATATATGTAGCAGCAGCTACAAAGTCAAGCGCATGTCTAGTTATTAGTGATACAAGCTAATACAGTTAGGTGGATACATACAATTACAGCCATTAAAAAAGAAAACAGTGGATATCAATCACTAGTGATAAAACAGAACTGTTAGCAGAATGCATACAAAAAAAAGAAATAGCATACTATACGTAGAAGCAACATATTTGCAAGGGTCTGTGCTCAAGTGTTTAGGCTTTCTGAATAGATCCAAGAAGGAATAATCTGGCACAGTATAAAACGAGTGGAGAACCAGACTGACGGAAAATTACGCACTTTTTGGTAGGTATCGCTTTTTTTACAGCAGACACGATATGGTTGGCCAGTTTTACCCCAAGAGGTACTGCGTTCCAAATTTTGGCACCATGAAACAAAAAGTAGTTGTTGGCCATACGTGTTACGAGTGATTGGTAGGTTGAAATTTATATTTGTTCCACCCATTGTATTGCGATTAGGTGTAATAAACAGGCTTGGTGATAATGAATGATTCCCACGAGAAATAGTGTTAATCAACATGGCAACTTTCATTTCGCATGCCAGAGATAATGGTAATTTACCGAGGCGACCGAACAGCATGTCACTATTATCATGTGGGCTTGTGTATGTCATAATGCGCAAGGGGCTTTTCTGTAACCGAAAGATGGGATCTATGTATGTTTTACATGTGCCAGACCATGATTCGGAACAGTATATGATGTGACAGTAAAATATGGAAAAGTAAACAACTTTAAGTACGCTAAGGTCAAGATATTCTCTGCATTTTATTAATAAATAGCAAGCCGAAGCTAATTTCGCTCATATACTAGGTATATGTGGTCTCCAGTTCAAGTTGCAGTCCAATAATACCCCTAAATATTTTAAAAGCATTGAAAGACAATATGGATATTCTTGTACCAGTACTTACTAAAATACTTAACTGTATAAGCCGAAGCACATACCCTGACATCATAAAGATCGCAAGAGTTTCTCATATATAAAAGTGGCGACGTCAATGACCCAGGAAGCTATCGGCCTATCTCTGTACTTAGCATAATAAATACTGTAGAAAAGGTCATCGCGGCTAAACTGAAGTACTACCTAAACGAAAACAAGCTTCTAGCAGATTCTCAGCATGGATTCAGAGCCAATCGATCAACGGCATCAGCAGTGTTAGAACTAACCCAGAGTATATACAAAGCTCTACATAAAAACGAGTTTGCCGTAGGACTATTTATAGATTTAAAGAAAACATTCGACACGGTCTGTGATTCCATACTTCTAAAAAAATCACGAACTTATGGTTTTAGCGAAATTACAATGCAGCTCTTTTCAAGCTACCTAAACGGTCGAAAACAATATGTAAAATTTGGCTCCTTTGCTTCCCAGTATACTGCTATGGTTACAGGAGTTCCGCAAGGATGCAGTTTTGGGGCCCATACTGTTCTCGCTATGTGCCACTGACCTCCCATCAATACTAAAGTCATGAAAAGCTGTTAGGTACGCTGACGATACCACGTTATTATATTCAGGTAAATCCCTTGGCGTATTGCAGAACGCCATAAACAGCGAGTTATCAAACATATCAACTTGATTTGCATGTAATAAATTAACACTAAACAGAGATAAGCAGCGCAAACTTTCAGCGCTGCGCACTCATTTAAGCCAAAGCATTAAAAAAGCAAAAAACTACTACCACAATGTCACTATGAAGCAATTTCTCCTTTCGTCCCCTGCAAAATTCTGGCGGCATTTTTTTTCAAAATCAAGAACCGTGCCCACCCTCTGCATTAATGGTGAAATAGTGTCGGAGAAATTACAAGTTGCAGAATCGCTCAACAACTTTTTCTGTTCCGTATTTACAGTTGATAACGGTGAAAAACCCATATTTTCGACATTACAAAGCGTTCCACCTATTAGTAATATTATAATAACGGAAGAAGGTGTTCTAAAGCTTTTACTTAACATTGATACAAAAAAATCTTCTGGCGTCGATGCGATACCCAACACATTCCTGTTCCGGTATGCCGAGTGGTGCTCTAAATTCTTATGTGTGATTTTTAATAAGTCGTTACAACTATCCGAGTTGCCTCATGACTGGAAGTTTGGAAAGATTGTTCCAGTGCCAAAAGGAGGAGACTCATCGCTGCTTTCTTCCTATCGACCCATTTCTATACTCTGCACATGTTCCAAACTTCTTGAACGCATTATCTTTAAACATGTAACAGCTTATCTTGAGCTTCATGGTTTTCTTGACCCCAGGCAGCATGGATTTCGTAAAGGGCTTTCAACTACTACTCAGCTTTTAGAAACCATTCATGATTTCGCAGCTATTCTGGATGAGCAAGGGCAAATTGATATTATTTTTTTAGATTTCGAGAAAGCATTTGACCGCGTATCACACACCAAACTCATGATAAAATTGAAACCTATACTTAAAAATGAGTCCCTTCTTTCTTGGATTCAAGCACACCTTACTTCGAGACGACAAACTGTAAACATAGACGGAACACATTCACGTTCAAGACCTGTACTATCCGGAATCCCACAGGGATCAGTGCTTGGGCCCTTATTTTTCTTAATTTTCATCAATGATATTGCACAGGAATTGCCAGTTAAAATAAAATTGTTTGCTGACGATTGCGTTTTATATAAAGAAATCCGTAGTCCCGCTGACCAATCGCTGTTAAATACCTCGCTGTCTACAGTGCAATCATGGTGCAGCACATGGCAAATGAAAATCAATGCGAAAAAAACTGTAGCGATGACCGTGACGCGGAAACGACACCCTTTAAACAACCAGTATTCGATCGATGGGCAAATTTTAGACCGCGTGACAAGCTATAAATATTTGGGTGTAGTTATCAGCTCGGATTTAAAGTGGAATGAGCACGTGTCATACATAGAAAAGAAAGCCATGCAGAAGCTTGGTTACTTGAGGCGTTGCTTAAGAAATTCACCCCATGAGATAAAGCTACTAGCTTACAAAACTTTCGTCCGCCCGATTCTTGAGTATGGGTCCGTCGTCTGGGATCCACATAGCGATATTAACATAAAAAAGGTGGGAAAAATTCAGAGAAAGGCGATAAGATTTGTATTCAATTCCTTCAGCCGGTATGCATCACAAAGTGCTATGCTCGAAACAGCAGAACTGGTTACCCTGCAAAAACGGCGATTTAAAGAACGATTAAATGTATCTGCTCTATCATGGAAAATTGCGCATCGACAAGGACACGTATACCGAGCCTCTAACTCGTCGACCAACTCGGTCTAGCCGCGCTAAGCAGCTTAAAGATTACTACTGCAAAACAGAAGCATTTAGAAATTCATATTTTCCCCGAACCATTAGGGAATGGAATGTACTTCCTGCTGCGGTGGTTGCCTGCGACACCATCGAATCATTCTTAAAGCTGCTTAAAGAAATTGTGTAAATGACCGGGGTACATCCCTGCCCTCCTTTCCTTTTTTTCTTTTCTTTTCGGCTTGTCCTTCCACATAATTGAACGCACGTGTTTTCTGATGCTTCTGTCACTGCTACACATTTTTACACACTACCACATTATATTTGTCTGACAGGATGTACGTTCTGTAATCGTTTGCCACGCGTGGTATACATATATTATTCTAGTTCAGTTTTTCTGTCGGTTAAGTGTTTGTCAACTTGGCGCTAAGAGTAGTTTACATTTTCTTCTGGAATAATTTCACATTGTTAGCGTTAATTGCTACGTTTTCGCAAATGACACGCTGCTTATATTTTCAAATTCAGTGCTATTTCATTTTGCTCACGCTTCACACCTTGTACTCAGTCTCGTTCGTCATGTATGTAACCACTCCTGCTTAAGGCCTCTAACCAGAGGCTGGCAGTAATCTTGAAATAAATAAGTGAAATAAATAAGACAAAATACGTAGTATGCAATCCCTGTTATTCCAAGTCTGACACCATAGGCATGCAAATTCACCTTCTAGATGGAACTATAGAACAGCTCGACCACATAAAATAGACCACAGCTAGTTGGCGTTGGCAAGATAGAAGTACACGTGCGGTTGTGGCCTAATGGTTGGAGCATCGGGTTATGTGCTAGAGGGCCGCGCTTCGATATCGCCATAAGGCACGTGATTCATCTTTTTTTTAAGTTTGAGCTAGTCGGCGAGAGAGGAGCAGCACCAAGCCGCGATCAGGGAAGACAGGGAGGATTCGCAAAGGAAGCGTCGCTTTAATTTACGCTAGTTAGTGCTGGTTCGGGCACATATGTCTCTGAATCTAACCGAATATGTATATTCGATAAACGCCGGTTATAGAATATGAAATTTCTAAACAATTTCAAAGAAAAGAATTATCATTTCTAAGCAATGAAAAAGCTTGAGTGGAATTGGTTTGTTAAGAAGAACGAGTTATTTACATTCGACACACGTAACGTAATTCGCAGCGGAACTTTTTGTTAGCTGTGCAGCTTGTAAATAAGAAACGACTGAAAGGCATATCTGGTGCACCATTGAAAATGGCAGTAACGAAAAAAAAAAAGCAGAATATGAGATGCACGTAAAGTTACACTGCGCGCATTGTTTCAAAAAGATGGAAGCACGTCGAGATTGGGTGAATAAAAACTTACTTTGGGGCCTAAATTGAGGCAGAGAATTCACCGGCTGCATCGTATTTGAATGACTGGAAGTTAGTGGGCAGAAGCCAGCCACTCCATGTGTTCACTCAGTAATGGTGCCGCTGCCAGCTCTCCTGGGGCCCTATAACGTAAAGCTATTCCAATATGTTTCTATTCCAATCTCCTGACGACAAATTTGCGTAACCACCGACGCAAGCACCGGGCGGTCACCCGCAGGGTTGTCTGAACAGGCCAATAAAACGCTCTCCTCGTTCATAGGAGGTCACCTTTGTTTGCTTGAAAAACGAATAACATTGCCTATACTGAGCGGCTTGTGGTATCTAATTGACTGACAAGAGGCGAGGAGAACGCTCAAGTGAAGAGGGATTCGATGGGGCAGAGCCAGTGCACTGAAAATCGATAACCGGATGAAGAGGGTGGTGCGGCGTCTGCGATTGATCCGCTTTCCCTTACTTAGCTTGCATTGGCTGGTCGAAAATCGCGGCGGCACGCAACGGAAGCTTAAGAATGACGCTAAAAGGGACACTCAGTAAAGAAGAGTTGGCAGAATGAGGGGGTCAACGTGCCGAAAGTGCTCGAAAACGTTACACGGCCACGCAAGAAGTTTTATTATGCGCAAATACACCCATGCTCTCCGGCAGGTGCGAGTAGCCAGTGCCTGAGCGATCGGTAGCAGCCATCTTTTATTCCTTTTGGAACCGGGCAGACTGCGGCTATTCAGAAGAAAATTCAGTTTTGTTCGGCATATTAATGCATCTTTAATGCGTACACGTCACTTTGAAGCGGTGAGTTTTTGCGGTTTTGTGACGTCGCGTGAGAGGCAGGTGAAGTGGGTGCAGCCCGAAAACTTTTGACCAATAGCCGAGGGATAATGGCAAAAAAGGCGTCGAATCAGAAATAACTATTTTTGTTTTGTTCGGTCAAATTATGCGTAATCAGTGTGTACACGTCATATCAGATGGGGAGCTATCGTGGTTTTCGTGAGATCGCCTGGCAGACAGGTGAAGTGGGCGTGCTCCCAAAAAGTTTGTGACCAATCGCGGTGGGCTGACTGAATAATTGGAATAGAAAAGTTTGGAATAGTTTTGTGTTATAGCGCCCCTGCCGTAGACTCACTCGGAGTAGTCACCGCAATTGCATCGCTCTTTCTTTCCGCAGACTCCAATGAGTGTTGTTATTCCTGATACACGAACGGAAACGAATAATCAACAATTTAGAATAGGGAATTTTCGAATCGAATGGAAATACTTCCACGCCGACTGTGCCTAGAGAAGCGTTTGACAATCTTCGATATAAGAAAAAGTGTATTATATCTTAACATGGACAATGTATTTCCACCAAATATTTTGAGCGAAAAGTATATTTTTTTTGACACCTTAAGGGCCATTTGAAAAGAACAGTCAACAGACGACGGCAAACCAAGTAAGTGCGAGGAAATCCGTTGCCAGAATTTAAGTGTTTGGCACATTGTTCCAAGACAGCAATCCTATTTTTGCAATAATTGGACAGTGCCTATTATGAACAGACGATTTCATGCAATCTTTTTTTTACCTTTACCACGGAGTTAGAATTGCCAGATCAAAGCACTGAGAAATTATCCACAGAAAATTAATGCGTAATGACACCTGAAAGTGCTTTTCTGGGGGCCCTACAACGTAAAATAATTATAATATGTTTTTATGCCAATCTCCTGACGTCAAATTTGCGTAACCACCAACGCAAGCAATGGGCGGTCACCCGCAGGGCTGCCTCAACAGACCAATCAACCACTCTCCTCGTTCATAGGAGGTCACTTTTGTTTGCTTGAAAAACGAATAACATTGCCTACACTGAGGGGCTTGCCTGATCTAATTGGTTGACAAGAGGCGAGGAGCACGCTCAAGTGGAGAGGGATTCGATGGGACCGAGCCACTGCACTGAAAATCGATAACCGGATGAAGAGGGAGGGTGCCGGCGTCTGAGATTGGTCCGCTTTCGCTTACTTAGTTTGCGGTGGCTGGTTGAAAATCGCGGCGGCATGCAACGGAAAGTTAAGAATGCCGCTTAAAAAGGATCCTCAGCAAAGAAAAGTTGGCTGAGTGAGGTTGTAAACGTGCCGAGAGTGCTCGAAAACGTTACACGGCCATGCAAAAGTGTTATTATACGCAAATAAACCCATGCTCTCCGGCAGGTGTGAGTAGCCAGTGCCTGAGCGATCGGCAGCAGCCATCTTTTATTCCTTTCGGAACGGGCCAGCCTACGGCTATTCAAAAGAAAATTCAGTTTTGTTCGGCATATTAATGCATCTTTACCGCGTACACGTCACTTTGACGCGGTGAGTTTTTGCGGTTTTGCGACGTCGCGTGACAGGCAGGTGAAGTGGGTGCAACCCGAAAACTTTTGACCAATAGCCGAGGGCTAATGGTGAAAAGGCGTCGAATCAGAAATAACTATATTTCCTTTCTTCGGTTAATTAATGCATAATTACTGTGTACACGTAATATCAGATGGGGAGCTATCGCGGTTTTCATGACGTCGCATGACAGACAGGTGAAGTGGGGTTCGTCCAAAAAAGATTTTGACCAATCGCGGAGGGCTGATTGCAGAATTGGAATAGAAAAGTTTGGAATAGTTTTAAGTTATAGCGCCCTAGAACTGTTGTTAAAGGGTACTATCCGGTAAAATTTTATTTCAACCGGGAGTTCGCAAAGCAGCTCTAAAGAAAGTATTAATTTGAAAGAAATAATGTCAGTTTGGCATTTGCTTAGACATCAGTAACACAATGATGCGGTCTATGGATATGTGCGACGAAAAGATGGTATCATAAAGGAAGATATAAGTCTCAGTGCTGAAATTTTAATAAAACGAATTATTGTTTTAACGAAAAAAAGGAGATAGACTCAGCCACCCCAACTCAATAACAACACTAAGCAACGTCATTGCAATATATAGTCAAACGCCTTCATACGTAACGAAGTGCTTGTTCCTAAAAACGCTTCGTTATAAAGGTCACTTCATTGTGAAGATCGCGCAGACTGCCACTCGCTATAGGGCAACGTAAGCATGCTCGAGAAAAGGAAAGCTTATTTAGCGTAATTTCAAGCGATACTTAATGAATTAAGTCGCTGATTTTCTTCTGCACACACAGTTCGACGAAATATGCGACTACAGTCGACGCTATGGCAACGCTGTTCGCGGCATGCATACTCTGCGGTGAAATCTGGAAGTGAAGCAAGGTATATAGCTTGGTCAAAATTCTTGGTTGTTCTGCACGCTCTTCACCACTGATGCTACAGTGGGTCTTCGCCTCCATCCCGTCTTTAAAGGCCACGACCATCTCGTCAGTGGTTAGTTCTAAGATCATCACGTCGGTTGAATGTACGGGGGGGGGGGCGAAGAGGAGGAGGCAGGGGGATGTATCACAGCAACTGCGGTGTCCGGAACCTTCCGCACGGTGACACTTTTTATGTGCACCCCCTAGATTGCCTTCCTGTGTATGAAGAGTCCCTAGCACCACTGCTTTGTGGCGGCTACAAAGGGAAGTGGTGGCACCGCTACGTGTTCCATTGTGATGTAACAAATCAGCCCTCGGGGACGCCTATATGCGTTCCTTGTACAGGACAATTCGTTGTAGGGGTCCTAGCTGTATAAGGCGTTCACAATATACATTGCGGGTAGGATTCGGCCGGGAGATACTGTATGCTTCGCCATACAGGTCACTTTGTTGTACGTGCGTTCGTTGCATAGGCGTTAGATTGTACATTTTCCCATGAACGCAACCGTGCACTGCTAAGTAACCATCGTCACATTGTGCCCTGGAAATGGGTGAATTAATCCTAATTGATAGTTTCCGTTATCGGTGAGATGGTGAAATTTGTTATTATCCTGACCATTAGATGGCATGAGTCAGAAACTCCTCGAAAGATGCACACTTCAACAACAGAACATACACGAGGTATGGCGACGGCCGCGGACATCGCGGACTTCGGCTTGAACTAAGATATACTGAGCCCCCTGAATAAAACTAAAGGTACCTCGCCGGCCTCTCCTCCTCGTCGCTCGCGCTTTCACTCGTCGCTCGCCCTCGCAGTTTTATCGTTCGCTCCGGGGCGCGCCAGCTTCGTCCATAGAGTTACGCGAGGTGAGCCACTAAAAATTGTTGTTGGGTATTTGGGCATGGATTTTTGCCGTGTTTAAGGCTTCTTCATTGTGTGCTAGGAGCGATGATTTAAAGCTGTAAAAGTGGCGGGAGCAGATAAAATTTTCGCTTTTTCGGCAGAGTAACAGCGCACTTGTTTTGCCGCTTCGGGTTGGCTGCCTGCTTCCAGCTACAAGCCTTCTGAGGCTAGTTTTGCGGACAAATTCCTTTTAGACTTGAGTTATAGCACAAAAATAAGATCTCTTTGTCTCGCAATAATGAATATGCAATGTACCCGATGTTCATATACCTGCCAGAGCTTTAGTTGAGTGTCACGTTGTCCACGACCAGCGTACCTGCGGGCAAAAATCATGAGCCATTCCGCTCTGTGAAGGTGGATGATCAGCAAAGCTGTGTAGCATACGACACAGCGGTTAAACACAATTTTGAACAACGGTGCTGACTCATTTACCATGATTTTTATATACATTCGCATGGACGACGGGAACGTCGCCCCGAGAACCTGGAGGAAACTAGACACGCATGACGTTTCGACGGGACCGCCACCCCGGGAGAGGGAAGGAAAGGAAAGGAGATACGGAAGCGCTTCAAACGCCGACAAGGAGAGGGCGGTGCGAACGTAGACATGGCCGACGCGGGTCTATGTGTAGCATCTGTTCTTACCAACTTAATATCTGAAACGGGTTGTATTTGTACCCAAGATGTTAAATTTAATTTTGAAAGTTGCCCGAGTACTTGAAGCCTGCTTCACCTCCGCCGCGGGTCCGCCCTGTATTGCACTTTGCACTATCTTCGGGATCGGCCCACGATTTTTGCTAGGCGGACATCCATACGCTGGAAACTAGCCATACATAGCTTCACTGTAAAACACTGTCATGGCTTGCACACATCAAGCCGCTTCGCAAGTTATTTCTATTGTAATGATGATATTCTTTATTTGGCTCTATAAAGACACTTGCCCGGCCGTGAAAGGGCTGCGACGAAGTCAAGGCTTCGACAGGCGATGCGTTTGCGTGTGTGAAGCACTATGTAACACCTACTGATTCAACAACTCGATGCGTTTGCGCTGCTAGAAAGTGCGTACGTGCATACCTGCGTGTAGTCAATCGGCTGCCATGTGTCGAGCTTGTGAATCTTAATACCTGCATAATATCAGCACCACCGCGATGACCGAACGTAAGGCGCGTGACATATTCGCCTGAATAACGCGAGCGTCATGTAGAAATGTGCGCGATCAACGCGGGGCATTTCAACTGCTCTCGTCGTTTCGCCATGACGCTGTCGTCTCTGCATGGAGTGAAAGTGGTCCTTCGCCTTTATGACAAACTGGTTCTCGCTGTCTATCAAACGCAAACATCACAGTGGAACCTACCTGCACTTCATCGGTAAACAAAGGGTCTGCAATGACGAAATACCCACATAAGAATGGTTTCCATCAATGAGCACCTTACAAATGTTGACCTTTCGTGCTGCAATGCGAGTGTAAAACGCGTTAATTGGTTCTCCCTCTTGCGAAATACATTTGCAGCGCCTAACGAAAGCATGGACTGACAAAGTTACGCACTCTCAGTAGAACTATAATAACGCGTACACAGCCTACGCACTCCATAGCTTCATACACTTGTTTACGATAGCGGAATCAGGAAAAACAATCTGAACGAGCGCTGAGAATAGCACCGGCGCATAAGCTTACCCACGCCTGAGCTGCGTACACCGTAAACTAAGAAAACAGCTCTGTACGTACACTTTTGCACCTTCAGTAGCCTCAAAAGCAATCCCTAACATAAAACGAAACAAAGACAGTTCTTTAGTAACGCGGGAAGTCACGAAACTTAACCAAAACATGCCTAATTCCTTGCGAATGCCTCGCCGCCGCATCTCGACGGCCAACTGCCATGGTGACGAATGCGTCGAAACGCGGAAAAGAAGAAAAAATAGAGAAAAGGGTGGGGAAAATACCACGTGATGGCGCTCAACCAATTGGGAGACGCAGACTTTCTCTCCTGCCTCATTTCCTGCTCCTCGCAGCAGCTGCGGCGGCAAGATAAAAGTATGTCGCTAGCTTTGGTTTTATTTAGAGGGCTTAAGGTACACACGGTGTTTATACGAAGAATTTTCCGTAATATTTAACAACAGTCGTTTTGAAATAAAAGCACAGTTCCTTCGGAGACATGACGCCAATGCAAGAGACCACGGTGTGCTGGGTGATTAGTAACTCATTAACAAAAATCCATTGATTAACTTTTCAACGTTGAGCTTCAGTCATACAGTGTTTTTTGAATTGGAAAACTGCGATTACCCAGGGAACGGTGGCCCGACGAATTTCGGCTATAGAAGAGCACGCGAAAGCGAAACTGGGAGGCTGCAGCGAGCGCAAAGCTGCGTCCCTCGAGGCGACGTTCTGCGTAGGTAACCTCGCATTGCGCCGCCAGCGCGCTGCGGCTGTGAGGAACCCGGAGCTGCAGGGCGAATATTACGTATAACGGCAATAAGATACTTTCGTATTTCATGTATGTCAGCACGAACCAACGATATCAAGGGTTTAGGAGAGACGCAGGATGAACAGTACAAAGAAAAAAGAAAAAAGGAAAGAAAGGACGAGCTTCGTGACACCAAGCACCATCCATTTTCAAAGTAGATGCTGTGGAACAATTGCTCATAGACTGTCAACAATATACCCACAGCGAGTCCACATTCGAGATAAATTAAGCCACTTGGACAGAAATGAGTTTTCCACTTCGAAAGTACTTCGTCCATAGCCCCACGCTGCCTTGACAGCCTTACGGGGATTTCTTGTACACAGCAGTCTCGTAAATAAGATTTGAATTATATGTTTTTATTAACTTATGGGGCATCCTGTGTTATATGTAAGCAGTCTTTTTATTGTGTGGTGTACAATAAATCTTATTTAACGCGGGTGCGCATGAGTCGCTTTTCCTGCCTTAGTTTGTTTTTCTTTAGTTTACAATTATTTTTGTAGACCTAGTAAGCTTGTGTGTTTGTAACATGTGTGCATATTTCTCAACCGTGTATTGGAATAGCCGGTTAAAACGTAGCCTATCTTCTCATCACTGTGCAGGTATTAAACAACAAAAGCTGATACCCATTTCGCGTGTGACTCTGGAGGTCACACACGATATCAAAGGCAACCTCACGCGTGTCTGTGGTACCGCACGGCGTGCGCTACGGATCTGATCTGACCTAAACCGGGCAAGTTGGATTAAGCTAGATGTAGAGTTTGGTCTGACAACACTACGCCGCTGCGTGAACGTTTTCATAAGCAGTACTAAAGCGTAAAAAAAATTGATGACCAACACAAGCTGCTATTCTTTATAGTAGATCGTAGCTCAGTCAGAGCGCTTTCAATTTCGTACAATGACAGTGATGATCGGTGGTTTGTTAAAAAAATAAGTAAATAAAAGAAAAAGGAAGATATAAAAATTAGGCTGACGACAGTGTAACTGTGCAGCGCAGTTTGTTGACAGCTGGACGGCGGCCATCAATAGGATGATGGCGGTAGGACAGTAAAAGACTGCGACAGAGGACAGCAGAGAGAGTAAAGACAACTATTTACATATACATTATAGAACAACTATAGGAGGGATATATATATATACTATAATGTGACGATAATGGAAGAGGGAATAGTCTAGAGGAATTTGACATCCCACAAGTAACTCCGGAAGAAGTAAATGAAGCTTTGGGAGCTATGGAAAGGGGGAAGGCAGCTGGAGAGGATGAGGTAACAGCACATTTGTTGAAGGATGGTGGGCAGATTCTTCTAGAGAAACTGGCCACCCTGTATACGCAATGCCTCATGACCTCTAGCGTACCGGAATCTTGGAAGAACGCTAACATAATCGTAATCCATAAGAAAGGGGACGCCAAAGACTTGAAAAATTATAGACCGATCAGCTTACTGTCCGTTGCCTACAAACTATTTACTAAGGTAATCGCAAATAGAATCAGGAACACCTTAGACTTCAGTCAAGCAAAGGACCAGGCAGGATTCCGTAAACGCTACTCAACAATAGACCATATTCACACTATCAATCAGGTGATATAGAAATGTGCTGAATATAACCAACCCTTATATATAGCTTTCATTGATTACGAGAAAACATTTGATTCAGTCGAAACCTCAGCAGTCATGCAGGAATCAGGGTGTATACGAGACGTGTGTAAAAATACCGAAATGTATCTATGGCGGTTCCACAGCCACCGCAGTCCTCCATAAAGAAAGCAACAAAATCCCAATAAAGAAGGGCGTCAGGCAGCGAGACACGATCTCTACAATGCTGTTCACAGCGTGTTTACAGGAGGTATTCAGAGACCTGGATGTCGAAGAATTGGGGATAAGAGTTAATGAAGAATACCTTAGTAACTTGCGATTCGCTGATGATATTGCCTTGCTTAGTAACTCAAGGAACCAATTGCAATGCATGCTCAATGACCCGGCACATGCAAAGTAGAAGGGTGGGTCTAAAAATTAATCTGCAAAAAACTAAAGTAATGTTTAACAGAGTCAGAAGATAACAGCAGTTTACGATAGATAGCGAGGCACTGGAAGTGGTAAGAGAATACGTCTACTTAGGGCAGGTAGTGACCGCGGATCCGGATCATGAGAGTGACATAATAAGGAGAATAAGAATGGGCCGGGGTGCGTTTGGCAGACATTCTCAGATCATGAACAGAAGGTTGCCATTATCCTTCAAGAGAAAAGTGTATAACAACTGTGTCCTACCAGCACTCACCTATATACGGGGCAGAAACCTGGAGGCTTACGAAAAGGGGTCTACTTAAATTGAGGACGACGCAACGAGCGATGGAAAGAAGAATGATGGGTGTAACGTTAAGGGGGATGAGAAGAGAGCAGATTGGGCCAGGGAACAAACGCGAATTAATGACATCTTAGTTGAAATCAAGAAAAAGAAATGAGCAAGGCAGGGTATGTAATGAGGAGAGAAGATAACCGATGGTCATTAAGGGTTACGGACTGGATTCCAACAGATGAGAAGGGAAGCAGGGGGCGGCAGAAAATTAGGTGGGCGGATGAGATGAACAAGTTTGCAGGGACATGGCCACAATTAGCACATGTCCGGGGTAGTTGGAAAAGTATGGGAGAGGCCTTTGCCCTGCAGTGGGCGTAGCCAGGCTGATGATGATGATGAATGTGGCTATAGAGCGACTTGGGACAGTGGCACAAAAACGTGGTGGTGGAGGTAATGAAGGTGTTGCTACACGAGCGGTTAGCCAGGAGGCTAGAACAGCGGTTGTTCCTCCTGAGCATCTCTTACCATGTCATGAATATGCGCAGCCGTAACTCAATCAATTCGGTTTCGCGCAGAAACGTGAGTACTATGTATGCCATCATCTGTGGTTCTTCTGGGAAAATGGACTGTTCTGCACACCTATGAGGAAACCTTCTTCTGGTCATGCTGTCGAGGAGGCTCTTCCTTTCAGAGCAGAAGCGCTTGCAGGGCTACTTGAAGTATGCTATACTGTCCACTTCATTGCATTCAGCGCAGCTTGGAGAAGCAGCACGGTCGCCCTTCAACGTTCATGCTGGAATGCAGGTCGGCATTGTTATTATTTTGTAATGGGGGTGCTGATGCGGTGGAGTCTAAAGTGAACCAAAGTGGGGACGAATTGTCTCTTTAGGATGTTGGTGATTTACAGGAGCTCTCACTCTTTTCTACTTTGAAAGCACTTTATTTGCAAGAGCATCTGCAATTTCGTTATCAGTGACATCAACATGTCAATGTATGCGCTCAAATGGGATCTTAATTCATTCTTTCGCAAATTGTTCAGTGGATCAGGAGCCTGACGACAGAGTTTCTTTGGAGGAACGTCACGAGATAATTGCTGAATTGTCGGCTTCCAATGAGAGAGCATTACGGTGCTCTGACGGGAAGGATTGAGAGACCACCTTCTTTGAGGTGTTCAAATGTGACTTATGGCAACTAATACTCTGAAATGAGCGCACAGACGCTGTCAAAAACAAGACATACATACTAGACGTTTCCCTTGCTGCTCTGCGAACTAAATCGAGCTAGTGTACACAAGTTTTGTCCTTGACCTTCGCCACACAGGGTGTTAGTTGAGCTGATGTTTTCTTTCTCCATCTCTCGTGTACTTCCCCGTTCCCCGGCTGAATCTTCACAAACACTAGTTAATCCCTTCAGGCGCCGATGAATCCTGTTAAATGAAAATTTAGTTTAATCACATTCTTTGCCTCTTCAGAATGTGAGAAACGTAGATGTCAAGAACACATACGGGAACTTCAATTCTTCAATTAGCCTTGTCCAATTCACACAATGTGGACTTCATGCGAGGACTCTCTACAGGAATGTCATATATCAGAACTTCCAATTATTTCATGTCTACAATACTTGGAAAGCGCCTATTCAGACAGTTGAAATGTATGTCTGATGTAAAACGTTATGAAAATAATGAAAGAAGTCAACCCGCTACATGACGGTCTTTAGCCATCAAGAGCAAACGCCGAGGCGTCTGCTTTTTAACTCGTTTTGCTAAAATACTTTAAGCATATCCTTTGAAATTCCTTGCATTTCCTTCCCCCTCTCCCTCTCTCTAGGAAGAAACTGGGGGATATTTCGCTAAGCCAGTGGCAGCTTAACTATAGGCTCAAGAACTGGCACTCCCCCCCCCCTCCCCCACATGCTACTTTTCAAAGCTCTGGTATGCCACCTGTAATGTATACCGTCCCCCAGAGTAGGGTAGCCAACTAGACGTATTTCTGGTTAACATCCCTGTCTTCTAGCTTTCTGTCCTCCTCCTTCATATCGTTGAAGAAGTAGCTATTGTCTTCACGGCTTATGCATATTGTGAACATTTAATTGCTAATCAGGTCATGGCCCAGAATACAAGGACGTCGTAAGCTGCTTAGCGATTATTCTCGAGGCCGAAGTGTGAAACGGGCGCCCATATAAGATGAAGAAAGAGTGGCAAAGATCCCGTGGCCTCATATGATCTACCAAAATGAGTAGGTATCTGCAAAATCTTCAGCTAAGGCATCGAAAAACTTGTACAGCTTCAAGGTGACGGCTGCAAAATGTCTTTGTTTGCGAGGCCTCCCAATGAGTGTGCCGATAATTCCTTACACTGTTGACATGAGGGTAAACTCCGACAAGATGTCGCGAAATGCCACCCACCGTTATCTTCCCTCATCATTTAGTGTGCATATTAATAACTGCATTTATTTGGTCATATGTAATTCTCAGTGACACAGTATCCACTTTCCTTAAGCACATATGCTCCGCTCTCCTGTGGTCTGGCCAGAAGCTCCATAACTATAATGCTCGAGCAGGAAAATGAACTGGAAATTTAATAAATCTGGTAGCCGCTTTACCGGTGCGGAACATGTCGGCAAAATGATTTCCGATGGTCTCAGCGAGAAGTTCTCTATATGTATCCCAACGAGCGACAGAGGAGTACTTTCTTTCGCTCGTCTGGTATCTACAGCAACGTTTGTAAATATAAGGAAGTGGTCACTCTCCGTCGATCTGGAGCTATCATTGGCGAAACTAGGCAATCTACACGAGGTCAGTCACGCTGCTAGAACTATATGGTCTGAAGAAGGTTGGTTTCCTGTCATTCATCATCACACATATGTTTTCCACGTTCAGGTACTCAACAGGCTGTTTTCCTCGAGCGTCTAAGATTGTCTAAGAGTGAACGGTGTGCATTGAGGTCGCTGCAGTAGATTGGATGACCGTAGCAACGAATGCACATTTTCCATGGACATCTTTTTCCAGGGGGCAATGGTGGATTGCCACCGCACTAATGATCCTTGTGATTAGTTAGGTGAAGGTGAATGTTTCTTTGCTTCTATTACAGAAACGGGAGTTGCACTTGCACGTCGACCACTTCCACAGCAGGGGTGCAAATATCTGTGCCAGTAGAATTATATGTGGTATTTCGCGCCTGATGAAAATAATGGCACTTCAATTCCGGGAAGATGGGAATCTTCTGGTCTGCGTGACCAACGTAAGCTGGGATAGAACCACCGTTTGGCATACCTGAATGGTCGTTTCCTGTGCTATACGACTTTGTCCCAAAGGTAGTATACTGTGTGACCTCAGAAAGGGTCAGGATGGTCACAAAGGTGTTGCGTAGGAGTTAAGCGAGTTTAGACAGGTAGAGATGAAGACTCGAACAGCTCCAGTGCATTGTAAGGGCCCTTCAAGGCATGAAAATGAGGTCTGAAACCGGAAAAAGCACTCGAGATCACTGGCTCGGGAGCTATATAGTACTACCAACAAACAGGTATGCATGTACGCTTTGAAGGAAATAAATGAAATGAAATTAAATGAAAAGTATTTGCAGACCTTTCACGAATTCTAGTAATGTGTGAGCGCAAGACCATGAACAGGGCTCACAGCTCTTGATAACATTCCTGCGATTGAAGTGCGTTGGGGAAGACGAAGTTCTCCGAGGCGGTGGCCCTGTTCCTTGCTGCTCGCTTTTTACTTCAGCTTTAACTAGTTGTTTACATTGTGCCTGGACTTCATTGCTCAGGAATTCAGTGAGAAGTGTAGCGACCTACGAGCCTACTGAAACCAGGTACGAAGCCTTCTTTGCCTTTTCCCTCGGAGTGTCTCCTACCGCTACGGCGTTAGGCAGCCGCGAACGGTGGCACGATCCCTATGACCGCCAGCGTGTGTTGAGGTACATGAGTGCAACGCAGGAGCGCGCCCAAGAGAGAGAGAGAGAAATATAAGGAACGCAGGGATATTAACCCGTCAAGAGTCTGGTTGGCTACGCTACGCCGGGGGAAGGGAGAAGGGGAAAAGAGAGAAGGGCGAGAGAAAATGTATAGAGACGCGCACAGACAGTCATTGAATCAAAGCCACTCGTGCAAACCAGAAGTTCTTAGAAAGCACAAAAGTACCTCCACTGCCTTCTGTGCCGATGATCGCTGGTGACGGTGCTCTAGTACTGTCTGTTCACTCAGAGGACGATCATCTAGTTTCCTCAATGTGTTCGGCAAAGATTGTCCAGATTCTGTCAACACAGACTATACGCATGACATTATCAAGCCGACATGGTTAGACTTGAACATAAAGGCGTTGACGGCCAGCCTCCGGTGATCATGGTGCAACCCCGCAAAGGTGAGAGCAAGAGACCTCGTCTTGATTAAACGCTGAATCAGGAAAACGAAAGTATGTCAAACTATGACTTAAGCGATTATGAGGCCACTGAGTGTGATGAAGCACCTTTCCCATTCGTCACCTACAAAAAGAAAAGAAGAAATCCTGGTGGCGATCCGACGATCAGAAGAAGGACACAATTCTCGGCAAGTGAATCCAAATCATGCTGCTTCAGAAAATGTCTCGGCGGCAAAGGAAAAAGTTCAGACGTTCTGAGTAAACAGAGACGGCAGTTTTACAGCGAAGCTGTATACCTCTACCGCCCAAAGAAATTTTTGTGTCGTTGTTGGCGTGGTAAGAAAAAAACTCCCTATACGTGGGCCGATCCCGGAGATAGTGCAATGTCGGGCCAACCCTGGGCCGCGGTGAAGCCGGCGTTAAGCACTCCCCATACGTGGGCCGACCCCGAAGATAGTGCAAAGCCGGGCCGACCCGCGGCTGAGGTGAAGCAGGCGTTAAGCACTCCCCATACGTGGGCCGATTCCGAAGATAGTGCAATACCGGCCTGACCCGCGGTGGAGGTGAAGCAGGCGTTAAGCACTCCCCATACGTGTGCCCAGCTGCCTTCTCCCTTTGCATAGCAACCAAGGCTTTCTATACTTCTTCAGGATCAGGTAACAGCAGATTTGTTGAAGGATGGTGGGCAGATTGTTCTAGAGAAACTGGCCACCCTGTATACGCAATGCCTTATGACTTCGAGCATACCGGAATCTTGGAAAACGCTAACATAATCCTAATCCATCAGAAAGGGGACGCCAAAGACTTGAAAAATTATAGACCGATCACCTTACTGTCCGTTGCCTACAAAGTCATTACTAAGGTAAGTTCAAATAGAATCAGGAACACCTTAGACTTCTGTCAACCAAAGGACAAGGCAGGATTCTGTAAAGGCTACTCAACAATAGACCATATTCACACTATCAATCAGGTGATAGAAAAATGTGCGGAATATAACCAAGCCTTATATATAGCTTTCATTGATTACGAGAAAGCGTTTGATTCAGTCGAAACCTCAGCAGTCATGGAGGCATTGCGGAATCATGGTGTAGACGAGCCGTATGTAAAAATACTAAAAGATATCTATAGCGGCTCCACAGCCACCGTAGTCCTCCATAAAGAAAGCAACAAAATCTGAATAAAGAAAGGCGTCAGGCAGGGAGATACGATCTCTCCAATGCTATTCACTGCGTGTTTACAGGAGATATTCAGAGACCTGGATTGGGAAGAATTGGGTATAAATGTTAATGGAGAATACCTTAGTAACTTGCGATTCGCTGATGATATTGCCTTGCTTAGTAACTCAGGGGACCAACTGCAATGCATGCTCACTGGCCTGGAGAGGCAAAGCCGAAGGGTGGGTCTAAAAATTAATCTACAGAAAACTAAAGTAATGTTTAACAGTCTCGGAAGAGAACAGCAGTTTACGATAGGTAGTGAGGCATCGGAACTGGTAAGGGAATACATCTACTTAGGACAGGTAGTGACTGCGAATCCGGATCATGAGACTGAAATAATCAGAAGAATAAGAATGGGCTGGGGTGCGTTTGGCAGGCATTCTCAGATCATGAACCGCAGGTTGCCATTATCCCTCAAGATAAAAGTTTGTAACAGCTGTGTCTTACCAGTACTCACGTACGGGGCAGAAACCTGGAGGCTTACGAAAAGGGTTCTACTTAAATTGAAAACGACGCAACGAGCTGTGGAAAGAAGAATGATAGGTGTAACGTTAAGGGATAAGAGCAGATTGGGTAAGGGAACAAACGCGAGTTAATGATATCTTAGTCGAAATCAAGAAAAATCAATGGGCTTGGGCAGGACACGCAATGAGGAGGGAAGATAACCGATGGTCATTGAGAGTTACGGAATGGATTCCAAGGGAAGGGAAGCGTAGTAGAGGGCGGCAGCAAGTTAGGTGGGCGGATGAGATTAAGAAGTTTGCAGGGACAACATGGCCACAATTAGTACATGACCGGGGTAGTTGGAGAAGTATGGGAGAGGCCTTTGCCCTGCAGTGGGCGTAGCCAGGCTGATGATGATGATGATGATGATGATGATGATGATGATGATGATGATGATGATGATGATGATGATGATGATACGTGGGCCGATGCAGAAGATAGTGCAATGTCGGGCCGACCCGCGGCGGAGTGGAAGCAGGCGTTAAGCACTCCTCATACTCGGGCCGATCGCGAAGACAGTGCAATGCCGGGCTGACCCGTGCTGGAGGTGCAGTTCGCCACATACACAGCTTCGCTGGTCATCTTTCGTGACACAGAGGAAGGGCACTGAGTTTTTGAATGGGTGCTACCTTAGTGGCATCAGCGAAAACTTGCTTTTACTGCATGAAGTAGCAAGACTAAGGTATAAAAGTTCTGCATACCGGCTTTGTACAATAGAAATGTCGGAAAGATTGGTCACGTGGCACTTCAGTACACTTAAGGACAGCTGCTCGAGTTTTTGAAAGAATTTGGAGTAATATCAATCCGCCGACAAGCAAAATGCTACCGTCTGGAGGATGGTACTGTTGAATCCCGCTGTTTGTAGAGGGTAATCCTTCACTTCAGAGATGACCAACCAATGCCTCAGAGATTCCACTTGGGCTTCACCAGCCACCCGGTAGAAGAATACCCTGGTCCTGCCTTGAGGTGTTATAACTGTCAAAGGTTTGGACGCCTGGCAAAAAACTATCGTGGATCACGTCGGTGTAAAATCTGCTCCGAGAACCTTGAGCATGGTGAGTGCAACTCTGTGCGACAGCCTAAATGTGCAAACTGTGCGGGTAATCATAGGACTTCCTTCTCAGCATTTCCATAGAACAAGGCCGTATCCATGTTACGCAAACATGAATTAATTCATAGGAAGTAACCACGACCCAAGGAGCCTCTTCCGAATCTTGATGCAGTAAGCCTAGCGAAAAATCTCCAGTTTAGAGCAATTGAACAAACATCAAAAGAAACATCGCACTCGTCGTCATCAAAGCAGCAAGCTGTACAATTGTCCCAGAGACAGCGGAGTCATCATTCTGCTACGCCACTGAAGGCAACATATCACAACAATATCAGCGGCCTAATTTAGGAAAACCTCAGCGATCGGCTCGCAACACCTCTCAGCGATCACCGCAGACGGCGGCCGGAACTTTGACATTCCAGGATAGCACTACACCACTCAGTGTTGTACAGATGATTCTATCCATGCTGTTTGCTGCTGTTCGAGTGAGTAAATGTCACAGCTCTACCTCAGGCGAACAAGCTTTCAGAGGTAAAGACTCTGTTATCTATGGGGCCATTACTGATTCAGCTGTCCAACTTGGTCGGAGAATTTATCCTCTGCCTCACCCGAAGCTCAGTAGAGGTCAGTCAGCTACACTTAGAATGCTGCAGACGGGATCTTTCCCGTCGCAGGGATTCCTCAGTAGGATGTACTCGGATGTGGACCCTAGTTGTCCCCACTGCACTGAAACATTTTGCTCAATGGCTCACATGCTCTGGCGATGTCCCGCGTTGCCTAACGACTTCCTCTCCAGCGAAGCCGAATGGGAGGAGGCCATCAGAAGCACGGTACTCCGAAAGCAAGCCCAGGCTATCCAGAGGGCCCAGGAAAGAGCGGAGCGTCACGGCGTTCTGTCCTTTACGTGGGCGCGGCCAGCGGCTACAATGGCCTCCCGTTAGGAGGTCCTGGTAGCTCCTCAGGATTAAATAAAGTTCGTTGTCTGTCTGTCTGTCTGTCTGTCTGTCTGTCTGTCCACATCCGTACTACCGGTTGGCAATCCTAAACAGCCGTTACGATAATAGCCTTCGATCCAAATCTGCTGATTTTCGCAAGCTAGTTGCACAATACAGCTTCCCTGTTGTGTGCATACAGGAGGCTGGAGTACATGATGACTTTCGTCTTTATAATTACGTAATATGTAAATCCTCTCGTCCAGGTGCAAACAGTAAAACAATGCTCTGCGTTCGAAAAGATTTGCCCTCTCACCTTATTCAATCAAGTAGTTCAGATTTTCCTGGATATGTATGTAGCCTGCAAAGTATATCTCGCTAAAACATGTGTAACTGTCGCAAGCACATATCTGCAAGCATCGAGACGTATTACGATTGATAATTTGGTAGATATTTTTAGCATCACGAGATCAAACATGACCATATATGGGGACTTTAACGCACACAACGCAACATGGGGGATTAATCACTGTGGTGTCCGTGAGCATATTGTTCAATGCGCCGCGGAAAGATGAAATCCGTCAGTATTGAATGATGAATCCGTGACATTTATGCGTCGATATCGCTACGCTAGTTCCATAGACGTGACACTATGCTCTAATAATCTTGTTACTGATGCTGGGTGGACAACAGACGCAGAAGCATGTGGAAGCGATCACTCTAATTGTTATATCATATCCGCGATTAAATAGCGCTGGGAAACGAATATACGTGGGCATAACAAACTGGCAGCTCTTTCGTCAACACTTGTGCAGTCGAGTGAACTGTCAAGCTGCCGTAGAAAAACTCACATCAGTGACACCAGAAACAATGAAAATGTGTACGAAACAAGTGGACCTTCCTGATGAGTGCACATCAGTTGGTGCAGAATATGAACATTTGAGAGCTGTAGGAAGAAGAGCAGAAAGAGCTTATCGCCGGAGTGGAAATTTAGAAGCGTATAGAAATTCGCATCAAATCCACTCAGTCATGCGGAAACAGCTACAAAAATTAGGGGAAGAAAGATGGCGTGAATTTTGCGATGGCGTGAATTATTTCACATTGATTCGCATTATATTCGCTGCAAGAGACGAAAAGCCTTAGAGGAGGAAGTTAACTGCCGCGTGAAAACTAACGAACCAAGCTCCGTTGCAGGAAAGAGAAAAACGTGATGTAATACAATATGAAACACACGAAAGACATTTTCCATCTAAAGATGTACTATTGACAAATAACAACTGAAAAAAAAACCTATACGTTGAAGTCAAATACGAATAACAAGAAAGTATATGAGGGGAAAAAAGCCCATCTTTGTGCTCCTTCAACGGAAGGAACGAAAAGAAGAGGGGAACCTAACATTAGCAAAAGGGAAACAAAACTTTTCAAAGCGGCAGTTTTAAGCCGCTCATAATGACGATGAACGCCGTACGAAGTAACCGACGTCATCTTTGGCTTTTTCTTAACCCATTATTAGTCCTGTCTCAGCCCCATGGGCATCTAAATAAAACCCGCACGAATTAAGAATTACAGAAACCGTTTCGCAAGACTGGCGGTGAGTTTATTAGCGCAGAATGTCGCCTAAGTCCGTGAGATTTAAGCTCCATAATTTTCATCACCGTGCTTCATATAATGATCCCACGTAAATGAACTTTCTCCACTCGACTCGCGATCTTCCTTTCATCAGCTCCCAGCAGGGAAATATAAATGCGAAAGCATTATACGCTCCATTACGCGAATACCCGTCGGTGTCGTCGGCGTGACCGATATATGGCACCAAAGATGGCTGACGGCGCAAAGAGTAAGAACACGTCAAAAATGGTCGGACTCACGTCAAATTACTCACGGAGGTTCCTGTAAACAAAGTAAATTAATGGCTTTCAAAAGAAAATTAGGTACATTTCTGTCTGGGTGTGATACGAGCACGCTTCCCTGACGCCACGGCGGCACCGCGGTTCCGGATGACTAAAGGTGTGCCTAGTGCGTGCGTCATTGGGAAAGTGACCGCACAACGGATGGGGATGAGGTGGCGCCACGTCTTGTGTGTATAAATTGAGCGCGCTGCCTTCCGCTCGTCATTTGCTTTTCAGATTTCATCGGTGCTGTGTCTACTGTGACGGACTCACGACACCACGTCATGAGTGTAGAAAATGAGCCGGTCTCTGGCCAATATATACGCAAACACACACACCCAGTCAGCAGAAAGGACTTTAATGCATGTCGAAAACATCATTCGAAAACATTTCACCAAAGGGGCTCTAATGCTTTCGCATTCCCACACGTGAAAAGCCTTACGTGTCTCTGCCAAATTTTAGAACATGACCACATCTCACACTCCCACAACCTTTATACATGACTCGTCCAAGGTTCCAGTGTAATCGCTGGTGCCGCGTGGCCTCCGAAAAGTACTACACAAGATATATATATATATATATATATATATATATATATATATATATATATATATATATATATATATATATATATATATATATACCGATGGTTCGACCTCGCGTACCAGCTCAATTGCCGCATTCGTCGTTCCAGCCAAGAAGGTTACAGTTAAATTCAAATTGTCGCGCACGACTGCTTCTACATCGGCAGAACTTGCAGCTCTCCATGCCGCTATGATGTACATCACCGAAGAGCCAACAGAGAAATGGGTCTTATTTTGTGACTGCAAGGCAGCCCTTCACAGCATCAAGTATGCATTACGCCACAGAACTTACGAGCAGATGATATCCGACATCAGGGAAGTGCACCACCACGCTCTGGAAAGAGGGCATACCATTATATTTCAATGGATTCCTGCTCAGTGTGGCATCGTCGGCAACAACCTAGCTGACAAGGCTGCCCGGACTGCCCACGAAGATACCGAGACGCGTTCAATACCTTTGGCGAGGTCGGACGCTGCCAGGGAACTTCGCCTACATGTACGCAAAAAGTCGCATGATCTCTGGAGTTCAGGTGCCTTCAACTGCCGATTATATAAACTCGACCCCACGTTACGGCTACAACTGCCATCTAGCCTTTCCCGCGTCGAAGCAACCTTGCTGTACCGCTTGTGGCTGGGAGTAGCGTTCACGAACTCATACTCTTATCGTTTGGGAATGGCCGAGAGCCCGATGTGTGATTCCTGTGGGTGCGAGGAGACCATGGAGCACCTATTGTGTACCTGTCCCCGCTACGATGTACAACGCCTCTCTCTGCGGGAAACTTTACACCGACTGGACTTAAGACCGTTCACCGAGCCAAAGATACTCGGACCGTGGCCACACCCGTCACGGGCACGAAAAGCGAATCGTGCATTAGTGCAATACTTGAAGTGCACCGGCTTAAGAGACCGTTTATAGTGTCCCTGTGCATAGTGTCCCGCCCACACGCACTAAGTGCTCACTCTCTCCCCTTTTCCTCTTTCTATTCTCCTTTCCCCGCCCCCAGAATAGGGTAGCAAACCGGATGCTCTTCTGGTTGACCTCCCTGCCTTTCCTGTCCTTGCTTTCTCTCTCTCTCTCTCTCTTAGAGCGCAGCTCTTAGGCGCCCGTTCTTGCGGCGAGCGCCGGCGTCAGCGGCGGTGGCGACGACGTAACCGAGCGAACGAGCACAGCGAAAGATGAAAGAGCGAACGTGGAGCGGGAGATGCGAGCTGCGAACGGCTGAGACGAATCAGAGCGGCCTCTTCAGTGACGTGCGCGCGGGAAACTGGTGTCATGCTCACCCGCCCGACCGCTCGATGCGTACTCGTATCTGGTTTCAGCAGGAAAATTCGTTTCGTACTAGCATCTGCTCGTGCCAGCTATCACTCGCGCTTGTTTGGTTTGCTTGGTTTGGTCTCGTTCACGCTTGTTTCGGTTGTCATGGTCTGCGATTGTTTTGTAATCTGATTGTATGCCCGTCGGGAATTTGTGTAGTACTTTTTGGAGGCCACGCGACACCAGCGATTACACTGGAACCTTCGACGAGTCATGTATTAAGGTTGTGGGAGTATGGGATCTTGAGGGCTCACAGGAGTATCGACCACCGCGGGTGCGAGCTTAGCGAGCCACAGGGCCGCGTCAGCCGTCAGCCTCTAGCACCACTTCGCGCAAGCTCAGGTCACAAGGGGCTACCTAGCGACGTGCGCAAGAACACAGTATTGCCCTGGTTAGCCGAAACGGTTTATTGTATCCGCCTGCACCCGACACTGCACAAACGCCCACTCCCGGGCGACGGGGAACCAAAGGGGTCCCGTACTAAGGGCGAAAGATACAGTCAGGGGCGCCTATAGCACGTGGCTGCGAGGGCACAGGCTCATGCTGTGACACGGTGCTAGAAGAAGTCCCGCCGGCTATGCTACTTGCTCTCGCGAATACCAATGGGCCAACTCGTGAGAGCTCCGGCAGACTCCTTCGGCTTGGGCCTCCGATAAGTGCGGCTCGGCGTGGTACGACCTCGCGCGAGCACTAGACACCCGTTCTTCGGCTTAGCGTCGGGAAAGTATCAACACGAGGTACGCGCTCCCCGCACTGGCAAAGGCACCGTGCGTGAGCTCAGTCCTAGTCACAACGGTGTCGGCGGACGAGAGGAAGCATGTGCGTACACAGTGCAGTCCCAAGGGAGAAGACACACGATAACGCCACGAGAGTAGCCACCAGGGGCCGCTTCGTTATGTCGTAGCTCCGCCCTCACCGCAAACCATTGCGAGTGGAGCGCCACCGCTCGCAACTGGTTCGGAGCAAGGAGGGAGTGAGGCGTAGGGATTGCAGAAACAGGCGAAATGCGCCCGCGCAATGGCGAGTCAAATTCTCCAAATCCCTACACGGTCGACACGCTTGACCTGCAGATCAGATTTTCGACGATTTCCAACTCTGCTACATGTCTCACAAAATCTTAGCCTCAATATACTGCGAAATGAGAACACATACAGAGCTTGGTTCAAATTTCGCTTTAGGGAGTATCGTAATCGTCGGTGAATTTTTTCAAAGCCTAAGTGTAAAGAGTTCCGTGTAAAATGGGTATTTTACTGTGGCAGTAGGTAAGTGCTAAAAACTGGACTTGACCAGTCCGTCCCCCATCCATCCGTTACGATACGCTGGCGGCGATTGTTGTCTGCATCGACGCTATGGTGTAGCCATCAGGCCACCTTTCGCTCTGAGCTTCACTATCGACATAGGGTGAAAAGAAGGTAAACCCCGTTCACGGCCTCCATCACTGGGATTTGAGCTCATGCCGCTGCAACAATGTGCACTTGGGAGGCGAACGTGCTGACCACTGCGCTAGCGCGCAATATTTTTATTATTGCGCAAGTTCAGCTTGGCGAGTTCCGTCTACACGCGAGCTTAGCGCGTTCCGTCCTGCAAACGGACAGCCGAAAAAGTTAGAGAATGTATTAGTAAAATATGCGTGCAGATTATGTGTGAATTTAGGCTTAAGGTGTGGCTTCACGGCAGCGCGGGCTCAGCTCTGGTGAAACCACCTTTAGGGCAAAGTTTTCCGCACGCTGCCTCTGGTCGTATTGACGTTTCTTTTTCCCTTTGCCGCTCCTCGTATTCGCGCTGCTCCTTTGGATTCCTAACTATACGTTGTCGACCAATAGTTGTGCTGAAACAACAACGAAATCAATTACTAGGCTCGTCATCTTATATACGAAAGGCTAGTGAAGTCACTCTCCACGTCGCAAGCTGCCGTCGCCGTGGCAGCTTGCGCAACAGTAGTCTTTACCGAGAAACGTATGCGGGGAGTGTTGCGTGCTTTGAATTGTTATCAGGAGCGGCTTATCATCAATTGTGTGAGTCGGATGCTTGTTTTGCGCTTGTTCCTTATTGACGAATGCTGCTCTGTCTGTTGTATGCGTTATTTCAAAGAATGTATATGCTTTTCGCCTCCTTTTGCCGAGTTCTTCACGCCTGCTTCACCTACACGGCAGGTCGGCCCGGTATTGCGCGAGATCCGGAATCAGCGCACATTTTTGCCCATGGACGCAGACACAAGAAATGCCAACCAACGAGAGGCTAACAGCTTCTCTGTAAAACACTTCTGAGCGGCATTCGAACCGTGGAGCGTACGTAAGCATTATTTGGCGAGTACTTCAGCAAGATCTGACTGTCCTATCTGCATAATTGCATAATTGGTCAAGTTAACACATGCAATTATTATAGTAGTAGTAGATGATTGGTAGCGTTAGAAAAAAACTAAAGAAAATAAACTGGTTACGTCGCCGTCGCCACGTCAAGGTCGTAACAAAAAAGGAAAATAAAGAAGTTGACACATGGAATTGCTATAATTACGTAATAGTTTGTTTGTTTATTTTTTGAATGAATGTTCGTTTATTTTGACAGAAAAAAATACGAAGAGTTTCTGTCAAAGAGGCTGACAAAAAGGCACGAATGCCTGACTAAGAGTCAGTCCCTTTCCCCGACACAAAAGACATCTCACGTCATGAGTGCACGTTAAAGAACGTGCATAGATCATTGTAATAGATCACTGTAGCGTTAAAAAAAACTCTGGTGACGTTCACGCCACCGCATGAAGGTCGTAACAAGAAAGAGAAATAAATTATGAGGATCTACGTGCCAAAACCACTTTCTGGTTACAAGGCACGCCGTAGGGGGGGGACTCCGGAAATTTTTAACGTGGTTTAACGAGGTTTTTTAACGTGCACCTAAATCTAAGTACACAGGTGTTTCCGCCCCCATCGAAATGCGGCCGCCGTGACCGGGATTCGATCCCACGAACTCGTGCTTAGCAGTCCGACACCATAGCCACTAAGCAACCACAGCGGGTGAAAATAAAGAAGTGAACACATGTAATCGCTATAATAATGTAATAGTAGATGATTGGTAGCGTTAGCAAAAGAAAGAAAAAATCGGCAGAGACACTAAAGACTGCTTACGTGTGGAAATGCGAAAGCATTATAGTCGCTTCCGTGAAATTTTTTTTTCTGTGCGTTCCTTGTCAGCACAAGCTGTCGCCTGCGTTTTAACTGCGCCTCGGTAAGGCCAAGTGAAAACGCGCCAAGCGTAACGCACTCGGTTGCCCTCGAGGAGTTCATTACTCGAAGGACCGCTCAGGTTCATTCAATTTTGGCATTAATGTTTTTTTTATAGACTCATTTTATACACCCATGACGTGGCGCCACTTCATGCCCAAAGGCTGCGCCGTCACGTGCCCAACGACGCAGGCACTAGGCCACACGTTTAGTCACCTAGATCCTGTCTTCTTTTGGGATGTACTTTAGAGGGCCATCAAGAAAGATTTTCGGTTAGATCCACAGGGTATTATATATTCATCTATAGAAAACGATGATGGACTACTGTTTGACCTTATTATGCTAATTGGCCTTCTCTGTCTATGGCACGCCCGTATGGCGGAGTTTCACTGTGATCTGGATGCTCAGCCTGCACGAATGTATTTTCGAGAATCCATGTCCAGACTTCTAGAAATTCAGAAAGCACAAGATTGTGTACCTGCGAGGCTGTCGAGGGTGGAACCTTTGACCACGCTCAAAGAATTCTAAAATAGTCAGCCCAGTAATGCTGACACTTGATGCTGAAAACTTGCTAATTTATCTTGTTTTCGCAAATGCCATTTGTTGTTTGATATAGTAGTACAAAACAGGCAATAAAAAAAAAAGGCCGCCTTGCCGCCGGGGACACAAACTCATCTCGCAACCCGGAGACCCGGGTTCGATTCTCAACTAGTTATAAATTGGCCTAGGGTTCTGTTCAAAGGCATTAATTTGCTTTTTTCAGAGGAACCTCCCTGAGAAGTTTGATGTCAATTGAAGTATTTTTTATGTGGTTTTACTGTTTACCGTCGGCCATTTTTGGTACCATCATTCGGTCACGCCGCCGACTACAACGCCAGATTTTTGCGTAATGTGGCATAAAATACTTTCGCATTAAAGAAAGAAAGAAAAACAAGCGGTGCTGTAGCCACGTCAAGGACGTAACAAAAAAGGAAAATACAAAAAGCTGTGGTGCGGTAAAAGAAAAAAAAACCGGTTGTGACGGCGTTTCGGCTCAGCTGATACGATATGTATGCAAAATAAATGGATAATTGGTCAAGTTAACACATGCAATCATTATAATAGGTAAATAGTAGATGATTGGTAGCGATGGGTAGACATGCATAAGCTAGCTGAATAAGTAAGGAAAAGGAAAGCAGCAGCCGAGCCAAATAATGCTTACGCATTAGTAGACCATTCTCAGATTTTCTGTAGCATTTTTGCGAATATTCGGGCGTTGTATTTAGTTATCTGCACGGATTATACGGCTGGTATTGTTTTTCTTCTCTCTGGGATGTTGTAAATGGTGGGTGCGGCTTATACGCAGAGAAATAAATATCTTCGTTTGTTTCGATTTTTTCGAAGCCTATATATACAATGCAGAAATTCGGGAAGAAGCGCATACCGCATAGTATAGTATTTCACCGAACATTCGAAAATATTGAGTATTCACACACGCCCAGTTAGGGCCATTTATGACCAACAAATGTGCCACTCGATTTTCCATGAGTTAAATAGTTTCCTTAATAATAAATAATTATCTAAACCGAGTACATGTAAATTTCCGGAGATTATCGCGTGTCATACAAAGGTTTATGCATTTCTACTGCATAAGCGTATTTGAGCTATGACTAAAATTTGCGCTTATGATTTACTGATCAGTGCCTTGTTTTCCAATGGTTGTAATTACATGAATTATTTAGTGTTATTTTGCTCTTAGTTTAATTTTTCAATGATTTTTGTCATCATGTAACTGCCTTATTTCCTGCGTTTTATGTGTGTACCACAAATGCCAAGTTTTTGTAAGGGGGCGCAGGCTCTTAGTCAAGCTTTTGTAGAAACTTTTGTCAGCGTCCCTAACATCGTTGTGATGTGAAATAAATCTGATTTGATTCATATACTCCTTTATAGCAGTCGCCGTTTGCCTGAAAGACGACGTCGCCGACGTCGAGCACAATTTCAGTGGCCTCAGTGACCATTTCTTTTGTGATAACGATAGCGTTCGTAATTAGAAGATGGATTTTTTTAAAAGCGGCGTGTTGATGACCACAGCAGCAGCTCACAAACTTGAAGATGCCTGCTCCGCAGCTGTCGTTTGTGTGGTTCTCCGCACACCAGGCGCATAACGTTGTGCTCGCACACGCCTTTCGCGTGCCCAATTTTTAGGCTCCGGTGGTATTTGAGTGGTCTGCGACTAAATGGGCGAACTGTACGTATGTTGGAAGTGACCGATCTTGACATATGCGAGGATGGAATCACCCTTAAATTTAACCTTGACGCAGCGCGTGTACTCAAGGGAGCCATTGTGCAGGAATAAACACCTTCGTTAGCAGGGTTTATAGGTATCGAGGGGTGCGCGTTCAATCTATCCACGTCAGTGCCCCAAATGACGCCATCTGCGGTGACACTGTCATCAGGAATGAAACATCAAACTTCAATGTTGCTCAGCCGCGTTATATTGCGCAGAGTGCCAAGCCGCATCCATAATGTGAATGACTAGGATGTTTCCTCTGGAATTAAGGCTAGCATCGATAATTTCAATCAGTGCGCTGTTTTCTAAAGAAGCAGCAGTTTCGCCCGAAGGGTAAAACATTGATAGTGATAGCAAAGTGCTAAACTACACTAAGTGAGGTTCGTAGTTTTATCTGTCGTATGAATAGCACTAAACGTTTGCTTACTAATTAAAATAACAAACACGGTGTCAGGCGCGCACAGGCGAACATGAACAGATTTCACTCGATGAACGCGAACACTGGCTATTACAAGGGTGGTGAGATAAAGGGCATAGGCAGAAGGGAGCGAAAGCTTGGCGCTTCTTTTAGCTTCAACTTGTCTCCGAAACTTGAGATTATACGACCTCCAACACTAGGCACGTGGGAAAACAACACGCATAAAGCCACCATCCATCTCGGCTCACGTTACCGTTACGCCTGGAGATTACATAATAGAGTGGGTGTGAAGGCCGCGTATGCGTTCACTGGCAGCGCACTGTACAGCCATGGACGGGCTGGAGGACGAGCCGCGCTCTCACTTGTCCTCCGTCCCTAGCACTTTCCCTCACACCCATAACTCCGGCTTGAAGTGCGCAATAAGATCTTATCGCATTTGGAATTCATATGTAAAATCACAGCGACGATAAAAATTCACCTGGAGTGACCCTATAATTGCAACCACAATAAAATATAGATACAGCTTGCCTGTTCAGCGCACGCTGATTGATGGTAGAGTACTCTGGGACGAACAACATTGTATGGGGCCGGCTTTGAGGCCAGGGCTTTAGGCCACACACATTTGATGCCGAAAATGTCTTGAGAGTTTTTCTCTTGCGGTGGATTATCATCTGATGCGGAGTTATATACGGTGCCCTCGCTTCCGCTAGAAGCGTTTTTCCATTGTCTTTAGGCAGTTACCGTGGAAGATCGAGAGCCTAGCAGAGTCTCAAAGGGCTGTGACTCCATTGCCGCAAAATGCGCAGCCAGCTTTTCTGGTCCCGCTGTGAAAAAAAGAAAGAAAGAAACCAATGACGAAATCTGGTTTTTTTACACAAGAAAAGCATGTCGTCATCGTCTCCACCGCGTTCGGAGCTTTCATCTGGGCTAGGAGTTGGGGTAACGCAAATGTGAAACAGGAGGAAAACGAGTTGAGGCTATGGAGAAGTTAGTGCCGTAGAAAGGAGAAAGGATGCAAGTGGAGAGGGCAGCGCGTAGATGAATAGGAGAGCGCTGCGTCAGGTTACGTTGGCGCGAGCTCTGAAGTCACTGGTCGAAGGCCCTCGCGCAGTTTGCTCAGAGATGGCACTTCTTTCGCGTTGCTTTTCCGCAATAAATTCGTACCAACAAAGTCAGCCTTAGATTATTTTGTAACATACGGTACTTATACGGAATCTTATTTATCTTTAGTTTGTGGGGTCTCGGGGTCTCACAGGAGTACCGACCACCGCGGGTTCGAGCTTAGCGAGCCACAGGGCCGCGTCAGCCGTCAGCCTCTAGCGCCGCTGCGCGCGAGCTCAGGCCACAAGGGGCTACCGAGCGACGCACGCAAAAACACAGTATTGCCCTAAGATGAAGGAAACCGTTTATTGTCTTCAACGGCACCCAACACTGCACAAACGCCCGGTCCCGGGACGGCGGGGAACCAAAGGGGTCCCGCACCAAGGGCGAAAAATACAGCTAGGGGCGCCTGTAGCACGTCGCTGCGAGAGCACAGGCTCAAGCTGGGACGCGCCGCTAGGAAAAGTCCCGGCGGCTATGCTACTTGCTCTCGCGATAACCAATGGGCCAACTCGCGAGAGCTCGGGCAATCTCCTTCGGCTTGGGCCTCCGATGAGTGCGGCTCGGCGTGGTACGACCTCGCGCGAGCACTAGGCACCCGTTCTTCGGCTTAGCGTCGGGATAGGAAACAACACGAGGTACGCGCTCCCCGCACGGGCAAAGGCGCCGTGCGTGAGCTCAGTCCCAGTCACAAAGGTATCGGCGGACGAGAGGAAGCATGTACGTACCGGGTGCCGTCCCCAAGGAGAAGAGAGCCGGTTCCGTCACGGCAGTAGCCACCAGGGGCCACTCCGTGACGTCACTAGCTCCGCCCTCACTGCGAACAATGGCGAGTGGAACGCCACCGCTAAAACTGGTTCGGAGCAAGGGCCAGGTGGCTTGGATTGCAGACATGGGTGAAATGCGCCCGCGCAATGGCGCGTCGAATTCCCCAAATCCCCACATCCTCCTCTCCTTAATTGCCCCCCTACCAGTCTGGCGAAGAAGCTGGTAGGGGCTAATGCACCAAAGACAACTGAGCCTTTCATGCACTAGCTAATTGCTACCTCAGCCCAGCAAGCACTATGCGTACACAAAAAAAAAAAAACATAGATACAATGATAACGGAAAAATAATAAAAAAAATAATACACTCTAATATACAAGAAAATGACGCCGCGAAGGGGGGAAGAAATATTAACAAGAGAGTCTGCAGCTAGCGCGGGACAATGTCCGGGGGTGCGAAGAGAACGCGGCGCGTATAGTTCTGTGGCTAGGGCGGTGGCCGAAGTCGCGGGAGTTGCGAGCGTAGGCTTGATTGCAGGCCAGGTAACGCAGGAACGGGCTCACCGTCGTTCCATCGAAGTTGCCGGCGAGCCCGATGAGTTCCGCTTTCGTGGAGGTGGTGGTCCCGTCCACCATCGTTGTCCGCGGCGATCCGATGGACTTGGTGCGGCTCCTTCAGCTTGCTTCAATGAGCAACAGCCCTCACGCGCGCACGCACGCACACACACACGCACACTCTCCTCGTGGCACCGCGCATCACTCCTCGCCGTCCGCCATGCCGCCCGTCGGCCACAACGCGCCGCGCCGATCCAGGCGCGAAGCTTCCCTCTCTCCCGCACCAACGAGTCAAGGGGACCACTGTCACCCCCGCGCTGCACGACACGCCAGTCACCGACCCCCCTCTTGGCAAAAAAAAGCAAGAAAAAAAAACGAAAACGAGAAGGGGAAAAAAAAACACGCACACAGAAGAAAACAAGAACGGTCAAAATCTATGTACAAGTAACAAAAAATGAACTATACAACTGTACACTTAAACATTAAAACAATAATTACTCAGCATGCGTACCCAAAAATAAAAATAAAATGCACACTGCTACTACACACTGCTAACAACTGTAGCAGAAAGCTGGGCTGGGGCCAGCTTCTTTTCGTGCACTGGCCGCAAAGAAGCTAACCCACTGAGGCTAAGCAATATTACTGAGGGCCTTCGGTGGCGGAAAGAGTCCGCCGTGAGGCGCGATATCACACAGGTGACCGTCTCCTCAGGTTGTACCGGTGCGAGGTCCGAATGCGGTCCTTCGCCCCGGGTGTGCCCTGTTGCTTGCGGGTGGTGCCACTGGGCACCGGCGCGAGCTCGTCGGACCGCGACGCAAAGGCTTTCAGGTCGGCGATATGGGCACGGCTGAGTTTTCCCGAAGGGGAATCCTTCAGCAAGTACGCGAGCGGAGACCAAACTTTCTCTACTCGGTACGGACCAAGCCACTTAGGAGCGAGCGAGGCTGAGAACCCCTTGCTCGCGTCGCTAAGAGCGTGGTTGCGCTTCAGGACTAAATCACCTACCTTAAATGAAAGATGGCGATGCTTCCGGTCGTACTGAGCCTTCTGCTGGGCCCTGGCCGAAGTCAAACTCTGCCTTGCTCTACAGAGAGCCCGACAAAGCCTGTCCCGAAGTGCTGAAGCGTACGCAGAACAGTCTGCCGGCGCCTCCTCATCCCCGAGCTGACATTGAATGACACTGGTCACCGGATTTGCCAGCTCCCTTCCGAAATTGAGGAAAGCGGGAGAGAAACCAGTCGAGCGATTCTCGGCGGTTCGGATTGCGAACGCGAGCTCACTCAAGTGGTCTGCCCAATCCTTTTGACTCACGGCAAAGGCCACCAACATTGGTTTGAGGGTTCTATTGACCCTCTCCGTCAAATTGGACTGGGGATGGTAGGGCGACGTGGTGCAGTGATTAATTCCCAGGGAACGGCACGTAGCACCAAACACCCGAGCAGTGAAATAAGACGCGTTGTCCGTAATTAGTCTTTTCGGAAAGCCGAACCGACAAAAAACTTCCTGTAGCCTCTCCAGCACCGCTCGCGCGGTCACTTTTCGAAGCGGAAACAACTCCACCCACTTCGAAAAATGATCGACGACTACCATCAGGTGTGTGAACCCCTGCTTACTCCTGGGGAAAGGCCCCATAAGATCGCAGGTGGCCACTTGCCATGGACGCTCACTGTCAATTGGTTTCATCAACCCGGGCGGCTTGCCACCCCTTGATTTCACCGTTTGACAGACATGGCAGGAACGGCAATAGCGAAAAATGTCACGCTTTATGCCAGGCCAGGTTACTGTTTGGCTTAGTTTCGCAAAAACTTTGGAGCCACTCAAATGACCGGCCAATGGTTCGTCATGAGATGATCGCAACAGTGCGCTTCTCAGACTCTTGGGGATAACCACCTTAAACGGGTCCACAGCCTCGTCATCGGTGGCTATGTATTTCAGCAGGAGCCCATCGTGATCCAGCAAATATGAATCCGCGGGGGACCCAGCGACACACGCTGGTTCCGGCCCCCCTGCGCCCGCCGCACTACCAGCAGCGTCTCGGCGCTCCGTCTCCCTGAGACCGTCGCTCACTCCGCGACAAAACGGATCAATTTGCTGGGCCTTCAGTAGCTCTTGCCTGCTGAATGCGATTCCAATTCTCCCAAATGGGAGTCTGGTCTCGTCCCCACTCAGGACTGCAGCCAACGGCGTTGTAGGTTCGCTTTCGAGAAGCTCCCCCGCTCGCTCGTTTTGCGGCGCGCTGCTTGCCTGGAGAGCGGAATGACAGGTTTGCCCGCTTGCGGACTCGCCTCTCTCTGCGCTCGTTTCGCCCCCGACGCTTGCTGGCGCAAAGGCACCGGCAGCGGTTGTAACACCTGGAGGAATGCTCTTGGTGCACAGTGGGGCACGGGATAGCGCGTCAGCTACCACGTTGGTGCTCCCCTTTCGATACTGCACTGAAAAGTCATAATGCTGTATCAGGAGAGCCCAGCGCGCCAGCCGGCCCGCAGGCTCACGGAGCCGCATCAGCCAACTGAGCGCACTGTGATCCGTTTGCACTACGAATTTCGTCCCATCAAGGTACACATCGAACTTACGTAGTGCAAACACGATAGCGAGGCACTCCTTCTCGGTCACGGAATAATTCCTCTCTGCCGGAATCAAGGAGCGGCTGGCAAAGGCCAACGGCTGCAACACACCATCGTATTCCTGTAGGAGGACTGCTCCTAAACCCAGATCGCTCGCGTCGGTCTGGACAACGAACGGTCTGGTCAGGTCGGGGAGTCTGAGCTGCGCTGTCTCCGCAATGGCGCTAGACAGTTGGCGAAAGGCCTGCTGCTGCTCAGGTCCCCACTGCCACGCGGCCGACTTACCCAAGAGCTTGCTCAAGGGTGCCTGCACTCGGGCACAGGACGGAATGAATGACCGGTAAAAGTTGGCCATTCCCAAAAAGCGGCGAAGGCCACGTACGTCCTTGGGCGCGGGGAAATCGAGGATTGCCCGAAGTTTCTCCCGGTCCGGCTCAATGGAGCCTCCGCCCAGCGTAAACCCCAGTAACTGAACTCGGGTTTGCGCTAGTTGGGCTTTCGCAGGATTCAAAGTCATCCCGGCGGCCCGCACCCTCTCGAGCACATCGGCAACATGGGCCAAGTGTTCATCGAAGGTTCGTGAATAAATCACGATGTCGTCGAGGTAGCACATGCAGTATGACCACTTTGCTTCCCCGAGGACGCGGTCCATGAGTCTCTGAAAGGTCGCAGGACCGTTGCATAGACCAAAGGGCATACGAGTAAACTCAAATAACCCTCTGTGGGACGTGAACGCGGTCTTGCACCGGTCACGTTGATCCATCCGGACCTGTAGGTAACCTTTGGAGGCATCCAGCGTAGTAAAGTACCTCGCACTGCCCAAGGTTCCTACGATGGAGTTAATCGTGGGGAGCGGATAGGCATCCTTGCGAGTCACTCCGTTCAGACGGCGGTAGTCTACGCACAGGCGATGACTGCCATCTTTCTTAGGCACCAACACAATTGGAGACGCCCAGGCGCTGTACGAGCGGCGGATAATGTCGGCCGATAGCATCTCGTCCAGCAAACCATCGATCACCTGCCTTTTGGCTAGGCTGACGGGCCGGGGGTTACACTTCAAAGGAAGCGCGTCTCCAGTTTCGATCGCGTGGCTCGCCAAATCGGTACAGCCAGGTTGATCGGTGAAGAGCTCTTCGTGCTGGCATAACAGTGCCGACAAGCGAGCCTTCTGTGTATCATCCAAATGAACCGCACAAGCGGCCAGAGGATGTGGTGCCTCTTCGTGCCGTGTCGCTCGATCCCTATGGGGACTTTGAGTCGACAAGCGCATAGCGCAGGGGCCTGCCCCCGCATTCTGCGCGCGACGCGGTTCGTGCCGTGCCTCTCGTTCCCAAAGGGGAGTCTCAGCAGGCGAGCGCACAGCTCGAGGGCTTGCCCCCGAGCTCGGCGCGCGGCACGTTTCCGACGCCCTATCTGCACAGGCCAGATCGGACGCCGGCGGGCTGATGAACGGCTTTAGCAACGTGAACGGTCCGTCGCGATAGCCGCCATTCGCAATGTCCACAACGATTCCTGTTTTAAGGAGAAAGTCCCTTCCGAGGATCACAGGAACACTGAGCCCGGGGAGATGAACGAAACGCGTGCGTCTCATTCGCTCTCCCCACCTGACAGTCAGCCTTGCGGCGCCCGCCGAATGGGCCACGCCTTTCGCAAGATTGAATGTCGTTCGGCAATCCCGCAAGTGCACTGAGTGCTTCTGCAAGTGGGATAACACCTTTTCGCCGAACAACGAAGCGCTTGCGCCCGTGTCCAGCAGCGCAGGAAATTCGCGGCCGACAATGGTCACCGGAATAAAGGGCGCGTGCGCCCCAGCAACACAACCTGCTCGGTACGCCGAGGGGACAAGCAAGGTTTCGGTCACCCGTGCCTTCACGAGCGACCCGCGCTCCCGTTTCCCGACCTCGCAGGAGGCCTGGGCGCGGCATCGTGCCGTCGAGTCTGCAAAGCTGCCGCTGTGACCGGCGGACGCCAGCGGTGCACCCAAGGACAATGTCGGCTTGCATGCTATGGACGGCGTGTGGACATTTCCCCGGCGCGGCCACTGTTGCATGTACCACCTTGTTCACGAAGCACGTGTTGATGTTAGACTGTGTGAAATGTTTCGCCGGAATATGTAGTGATTTAAGGTTGGGGGGATGTGGGGGTGCGTGACTCTCACGCCTCCCCTGAGATCTAGTTTTCCCGCAGAGCTCGTCTCCTGCAGGGCGGCTTCGCCAGCCGCGTTGCCTGGCGCCCGCGGCGGTCTGGTGGTACAAGCGCGGTGCGAGAGATGGCGCGAGCGTCGCGCCGCTGCGGGGTTACTCGGGCGTCGGGAGACAAGGCGCTCGGGTGGTTGGGTTCGAGACAGGAAGCGGGACGGTCGTGCCGCACGTGCAGCGACCCTCTTGCCCGGTCGGCGCGCGGCGGGGACGTCTCCCGCGTGCGCGCCGACCCATGCTTCTGCGAGACCGCCTCGCGTGGCCGCCCTCGAACGCGCCACGATTCGCGTGACCATACATGCGAACGACCAGGCCTTGGGATCCAGCATGGGGCGAACATATTCGCTCGCTTCCGGTCGCGGTGAGTCAGACTTCTAGATTTGTCGCGCGCCCATCGGCATGTTTTGTGGATAGCAACTCGGCTAGCAGGCATTGATCTATGAAAGGTGCAATAAATGCCCTTGTGATTGTTTGCACTACTGTGTTGTCGTTCCTTTGTCCCAAGAGTACGGATGAGGAGAGACCCCACATCTGGCGCCCAACGTGGGGCTCTTGGGGCATCGGACGATAGTTTTAACAGTTTGCTTCGTTCGAGACCTTTGTTTGAACCGAAGCGTAGGCCTAGCGTGAATTTTGATCGCTAGCGTCGGCGGCGTGCTTTCTTGAGCGAGGTGATGGTGGCGGTAGTGTGTTTGAACATGTCAACATGCTAAGCCTTTTCGCAAGTGTTTTTTCTTAATGGCATTCGTCGGTACGAGAGTCACGTGGTCTGCATCCAGGGAGAGCGAGGCTGAGCGCCCGCAGAGCAGTGGCAAGCCTGAAGCGAGTGAGTACGGAAGCCTCGTGGGTGATCCGAATTTCTTATGTAAATAGCTTATTCTATCTCTTTGACTCGGATGAAGTCGCGGCTCTGGGAGCCGGGTGGCCGCGGGCCACGGGTGCCACTACGGGCTGACTGGTATTGCGGCCTGGCACCGGGCGCTCCGACACCGTCTGGGACGGTGGGCGCCGTCAACTCGGATGCTGCGTGCACCGAGCGGAGTAGGACCACCTCACAGAGCTAACGTCTCCTCGCGGCTGCCTGTTTTGCGCTCATTTTGGGTGTTGTTTTTGGATGCCGGTTGTTGTCAGGGTAGCGACGATATAGGCCTAAGGCTTTACGAAGCTGCCTGTCGCACGTGGAGGGACACAACCTGGTGGACCGTGGCGTTGAGGTGTTGCAATTCGCTTCCCTCATTCTATTTAGCCTCGCACGAATTGAAATTACTCGTTCGACTCAAGAAAGCGAGCTTCGTTCACGTGAACTTAGCATCTGAGTAGCTGCCCGATCTTTTGCTAGCCGAGTTGAACATCGTACCACGTGGGCGATGCGCATGCACAATTCCTCTCCCTTGCACTACTTTAGTGTTTGCCGAGTGTGTTGAGTTTACGCAGCGTGATTGGAGTCACCCCTGGTTTGCTGTCACCTGCACGTCGCTGCGAGAGCACAGGCTCAAGCTGGGACGCGCCGCTAGGAAAAGTCCCGGCGGCTATGCTACTTGCTCTCGCGATAACCAATGGGCCAACTCGCGAGAGCTCGGGCAATCTCCTTCGGCTTGGGCCTCCGATGAGTGCGGCTCGGCGTGGTACGACCTCGCGCGAGCACTAGGCACCCGTTCTTCGGCTTAGCGTCGGGATAGGAAACAACACGAGGTACGCGCTCCCCGCACGGGCAAAGGCGCCGTGCGTGAGCTCAGTCCCAGTCACAAAGGTATCGGCGGACGAGAGGAAGCATGTACGTACCGGGTGCCGTCCCCAAGGAGAAGAGAGCCGGTTCCGTCACGGCAGTAGCCACCAGGGGCCACTCCGTGACGTCACTAGCTCCGCCCTCACTGCGAACAATGGCGAGTGGAACGCCACCGCTAAAACTGGTTCGGAGCAAGGGCCAGGTGGCTTGGATTGCAGACATGGGTGAAATGCGCCCGCGCAATGGCGCGTCGAATTCCCCAAATCCCCACAAGTTCGAACATATTTTTTCTGAATAACCTGGGAAATATAGCGTGATTTCAACTGTTCAGGTGGGCTATTTAAAGAGGCGGGAATCACTTGCACGTTAAATTATAACGTCCAGTAAAATAATTAGAAATGTTCGGTAGTTAATTTTTAATTACGCGCTTAATGATGTTTGGTGCAATTGCTAAACTGAGGAGTAGTGAAGATATGTCGGCTTAACAAAGGTCCTATGGCTAGCACCACTTCCTATATATCCATCTTCAAACTCTGCCATAATATTGTTACGGGGAAGAGAGAGGTTTAAATATGTTTACACCCGCCGTGATTGCTCAGTCGCTGTGGTGTTAGGCTGCTGAGCACGAGGTCGCGGGATCGAATCCCGGCCACGGCGGCCGCATTTCGGTGGGGGCGAAATGCGAAAACACCCGTGTACTTAGATTTGGGTGCACGTTAAAGAACCCCAGGTGGTCGAAATTTCCGGAGTCCTCCACTAGGGCGTGCCTCATAATCATAAAGTGGTTTTGGCACGTAAAACCCCATAAGTTAATATACTTACAAGGCATTTACAAAGCATTCACTGTCATAGAAGATGGACGCCAGTACGCGCGACATCAGCGAGGGTTGTCGTCTTCTGTACTGTCCTCAGCTTCATCTCTGGCAGTGCTTGATAACATGACCCCTGGCGGCGAAGGTGCCGTCCCGGTGCTCGCTAGATCGCACGAGTAGTATCGCTTAAGGCGGGTGACGTAGACGACATCGGCGGAAGGTCGAGACATGGTGGAATCCAGAGGGGCGATTTCATATGTGACCTCGGTCACTTGGCGCAAGACGGTACGCACCAGAGTGAGGCAAAATGAACTTTTCGCAAAGGCCAACCCGCAGTGACGGTGTGCAAAGAAGGACCATAGCATCAGGGTTGAAGTGGGCATCGCGGTGGCGTACATCATAGAAGCATCGTTGCTTAACATGGCGTCACGGGTGTATTCTGACCACGTGTCAAGAGCGGCGGAATGGAGCGTGACAAATGGCAGCTTGGGGATTCTGCCGTACAGGAGATAAAACGGAGAAAACCTGCAGAGTAATGTCGGGAGGAATTATAAGCAAATGTTACGAACAGCATAGCGACGTCCCAGTCACGATGGTCAGCAGAAACATACAAAGCAAGCCTGTCTTTCATAGTTCTATTAAATGAGAAGAAAGGGGGTTAAGCGAGGAGCCCGATTTTTAGTCATATCATAAGAAGCCAACAATCACTGACACCAAGGACAACATAGGGGAAATTACCTGTGCTTAATGAATGAAGTAAACGATAAATTATTGGAAATTAAAGTCGATGTAAAAACATCTTGCCGCAGGTGGGGAACGATCCCACAACATTTGCATTTCGCGTGCGATGCTCTACCAGAGCACTGTTATGGCGTAGCAACGTTAAAGAACGCCAGGTGTTCGAAATTTCTGGAGGCCTCCACTACGGCGTGTCTCATATTCAGAAAGTGGTTTTGGCACGTAAAACCCCATAACTTTAATTATATGTTCAAGGAGCTTGCAGCAGATGCAGGTTAAAGAAATCGAATAATTTTCAATATTCTGCTTCTCTCCGGTTTTGTGTCGACAAGCCAGTCGTCTGGGACCCGTTTTTGTTGCAAGGATGCATTAAAGATAATTTCCAACTATCGATCAACCTATTCAGCGTATCTTCGCAAAAAGGCATTTGGATTTCCATCAGGACCCGCAGATTTTTGTTCTTTAATGTTTAGCAGTAGCGATAGTATTCCTTCACAGCTAATTCGTACTTCTAGCATATCTGACACGTGTGAAAATGATGTTACTGTAGTTAGAAACATTCGAAAAGACAGCCTGGAAGAACTTAATATGGTAAGAAGCAATTTTCGAACAGTCAGTTATGATTTCATCGTTAACAACAATTCTGTACCGACTTTGAGTGGTTTGCGACAAGTGACGCCAAAACTTTTGCGGAGAAGATACTACGAAGTTAGTAAGTGTTTCCTCGTAATATTTCTTTTTGCTTGCCTAAGCTTTATTCGCAGCTGTGCAGATAGGTTAAATAGCTTTTCACGATTCTTTACTTTCCGCTTCAGACGAACAATCTCTCGCGTTATCCAGGGATTACGCTTATTTCTTCTTTTCTTCCTTAATGGTACGAATGAGTTCACACAATGCAAAATAATGGTTTTGAATCTTGCTCACAACTCATTTACGCCATCGTCAGAGCTCAGACTGCCTAGATGAAACGACAAATAATCAATGATGCTCGTGTCATTAGCTTTAGCGAAATTGGGGACGTGCGCAGAGAATTCTTTAACATTTGTTGCCAGAACCTTGGTTTTGATACGTACAAATACAAGTTGATGGTCTCATATGCCATCTTCAAGTGCTACCTGATAATTGTCAAACCGTACATCAATACTAAGTCCAATATGGACTGCACTGTTCTCGTTTTTCGAGTGCTTTATTGTCCCACCTGTGTTCGGCTGGATATCCCTTTTAGCGTGGCAATAAAATTATGCTCAATTAGTGCCTAAAATCAACCATTTTTTTTGTCGCACTGCTGCAAAAACACGTTTTATAGTTTTTCAGTGAGTTTCATGTCATTACAGCGTTGTTGGCAACCACCTTGCCGACCCGATGCCCGATGTGCCCACGCCCTGAGCACCGATACTTGTTATACCACAGTCAAGAGTGGACACTGCGAGAGAGCTACGCCATCTTGGCGCATCATATCACGTTGGCTCATTGGAATACTCCCCACAACTCGAATCGGTCGCTTGCAGAGCCTCCATCTGTCAATAAGATTGCAGGTACTACCGAGCCGCTCACAGCGTGATGTAACGCTGCTGTGAAAAGCTCTAGGTCAGAGTGGCGTTGATTAACTCATACTAATATCGCAATGGAATGATCGAATTATTGATGTGCTCTCAATGCAAACGTGAAGTGACTAGAAGTACATGTTGCTGGGCTAGTCGGTTCATATTTCTCAGTGGACCATAAGAAATTATGGTCGCCTAGCGCAAACAAGAAAAGACGGAAAGGGACAAGGTTGCACATAGAGCCCATCCTATGCCACAGTTCCCGTTTCGAAGAACAACGATAGACTTTTTGGTCTTTTGGGGAGGCTAAGCTCCTTGCAGCATTGCGTCAACCTTCATCATCCCAGAAAGCTACACTCGACGCTTCTGCAGTACTCGAAGATTTGAGTGCCTAACTGCGGACTCACTGCGCCGTGGGTCCGCGCAGTAACCCGAATGACTTATCCACGCTTCTGTGTTCAATCTATCTTTGCCTTTCTCTGCTCACGCCTTAGGTAGCCAACTGGATAGAGTCTAGTCAGCCTCCTTTCATTTAAATCCGTAGTTGAAGTTTTTAAACATTCAGTGGTTATAGCACGTTTTTACCTTGTAGGACCTCGGAGTCTGAAATGGCAGTAGCCGGTAGAAGAAATATTCGTGGATGAAAGAAAATGTGCTCAGATTTGGCTTTAGTAAATCAATATTATAAAATACGTCATAACGACGCTTCAAGTAAAGATGTAGTTGAAATCAAGACATACTAAAGGGTTGTTTCTGTGAAAAAAGTAAAGAAATAGACATTTGTGTTGCTTGTTTGATTGCGAATTAGTAGCGATAAACAAACGATGCACGTAGTTTTGAACACTTTTGAGGACGTTTGTTACAGCGATGCTATAGCTAACAGCGCTGCGAGAAAGCTTATTCATTTATTTATTTATTTATTTATTTACTTAGGAACCTATATCGCCCAATTAGGCACTATTGTAGAGAGGCATATAATGCATTCCAGTTTCGCTCGCCCGGAAGAATCATAAATAAGTACTGAAAATTGAGTTATGTAGGTTGTAGAGGAGAAGGCGAATTTCAACGCATGCAGTATAATGAACATATTCGAAGAAATTAGCTAAAATATAGTACCAACAAGTACGAAGTCCTCCCACTCTGAAGCATAATCCAGCATGGAAGCCACGTTATTAGACACAAAATAAACACAGATATTCCGAGAAAGATCGTGTGTGCTTTGAATTAGAAGATATTTGTAAGAAATAACACACGTTAGAAGTTACTCTTTAAGAATGTGAGTTGGGGAATACTCTGGGCTAGGACCGGGTACGTTTATGTAATTTTGTTGCATTTCAACTTGTTCAGTTCATTAGCCATTGACTTCAACAAAACACGATCCCATTAATGTGGTACTTTCCTAACCAGACAGGACGTTAGGGCCAGCAGTGCCAGCCGCGAGACATAGAGAGTTGTTTTAAGCCCGATACAACACGTGTACAACAGCGGGGAGAAAACGAAATAGGAAAGCTAATTACTGCAGGTAAATCAGAAGGAACGAGTGGAATCCTAAGACGGAGCCGCGGCACAGGCATGAACTCGCTTCCTTTCTCGTTGAGTCAGAACTAGTTTACTTTTATAATCCAGACTCCAATGCAGTTTCGCCTAAGCCCTTGCCTTTGAAGTATAACAGTGTTTCGCGTATCTTCTTTTGCTTAAGCTTATGCGAAAGGCATTTCGTTTGCTTTAAAGTTTCTGTGTTGCTCTATACCACGTGTGCCTTTCCCACAGGTGGCAGCATGGTTGGCTTAAAATAATAAGAATGTTCCGGGGATAAATGTGGTAGCAAGTCAATTCTAAAAGCGCGCGAAAGGAGCAGGAGCCTCTCTTCCTTGGGTGGACGGATGTTTTAGCACAAAAAAAAAACGACTTTCTTGGCATCCGCAACAACTGCAAAGCCTGCACAAGTGTCTACTTCACATATACTACAAACAAAGCGGTAAGCAGCCCTTTGGAGAGCAAGACAGCACAGTGCGCCAAGGTTTGAAGTGCTCATCACGCCAAGCTTCAAAGAAAATGACAAATGAGCGTATACATGTAAGACCTGGCGAGCAAGCGGTTGAATTTCGGTTGTCACTAAAATTGAAACCAAATGAATTTGAACGTTGTGCATGTTAAATAAAGGAGGAGTTATGATCTCATGGCATAGATGCAGCTGACAAAGAAAGTTGCGCGTAGTAAATATAAGAGGCTTAGTAAAACATCTTATCTTTTTCTGACGACTTATATAACCGATCAGAATACAAAACCAATTTACTCACTCTACAATACGCCAGGGAGGCGCTTTTCTGCAACTGTTAAGTAGAACACGCCAACTTACAAAAGACGCGATTGCGACACATGTCCTTGGAACAAAGCTCGTGGCTTATTGTGATACAAACACGCACGGCCTAGCGTGACAAACTTTTCCAAGTAAAACGCAAGGCACACAAGCGTTCCGTGACGCCAAAAACCACAAACACCGTGGATCGGCCGAATGCCCAAGGGACTCGAAAAAGCGGCGGCAAGGCAGCAATCGGCTGGTAAGGATTGCGCGACCGTGGTGAGCAAGGCAGCAAACTGCAATAAATGACTCCGCTCCCTGAGCGCGAGCACGATCAAATACGCCTAGATGGAACGCGCGTCGTTGCGAATGAGTCGATCGTAAGGCTGCCAAGTCGGTGTACACAAGCATTTCATAGGCTAGAGCGGTTCGCGAGCCCCAGCGGTGGCTAATCCTGGAAGCGAACATATTATCCCGCTCGGCGAATGACACACCGTTTTTGTGAACGGTCAGCTTTTTGAATTCGGCCCCTTTAATGAAGTGGAGCGAAACTTGTTACGCCTGTACTAGAGGACTAATCAGAAAGTCTTTGCTCCTATTTTTTTAGCCAAATTATGGCTGTAAATGCGGAGTGAAGATATCCATTCCTAGCGGTGGACCTTTCTTCGACTAGCCCCGCCTTATCTGCCGGTAGCTCCGCGGTATGTGGCGCTGCTGTTAGTTGTTGAACGTGGCGGTCGTACTTCACGCGTCCATAGCGTACGAACAACGAAGTGCAATTCGTTTTCTATGAAGTGACGGACGAACGTTCTGCGAAATCCAGAGGGAAATGCAGCCCACGTATGGGGAGAGTTTTCTCGCTTTGACAAGTGTGAGGTGGTGGTTTTGCGAGTTCGCAAAAGGCTGTGAAGAATTGCATGACAATGAGCGTTCAGGGAGGCCGCGTGCGTTGCTGACTGACGACATTTCTCAAATTTATTGCTGCGATGGGACAAATGTCTGAACCGATGTGGGAGGACTACGCGGGGCAATAGTGTAAGGTACGTAGAATAGTACGTGCAATTGTAATTACCTGTATGTACGTTACTTTGGCTAATAAAAAATAGGGGCAAAGACTTTCTGATTCGCCCTCTATATTCACGGAATGGGCGTGCGTCACATCGCGCCTGCTTGCATCACGTTGATGCCGAAATAACCAGGAGCCACGGCGAAATAAAAGGAACCTTTTCTATCCATTGCGCTGTTGCTCAATGGCCGGTGCTTTCGCGATCGTCTCGTATAGGCTCTCTCGAGACGGCGTCAAGCTACCATTGGTCATGAAGAAAGGGCAGAATGGTGCGCTCCAGAATGATTTTTGAACATCTGACATTCTTTTACGTGCCAATGAAACCTCATGTCGCCGCCGTCTTTCCTTCCAATCCGTCCTCCACCCTATGCCCAGGGTTGCGGTCAGCGCGGCAGGGATCCGGACTCGCGACCTCGTGCTCAGCAGCTTCGCGCCATAGCCGATAAGCCACCACGGCGTGCGTACCTGCCACGCACGATACATCGATTTGCGTCCGTACTCACAAAACTTACACGTAGACGTATTTACACAATGGCAGGCGTTCGGGCGCTTGCTACTTACGATAGCGATCGGCATGATAACGGCGCGATCGCCGCGGCTATGGCGAATCAAAAGTGGCATTTACGTAAAAGAAAATTTTGAGAATACAGGGCCAGAATAATTTATTGAAACTATTCCGATGCTATTGTCTTTTGCGCTTTGTCAGTGGTCCGTGCGTCGCTAGCCCGCCCTCCTTTTAAGCGGGATCAACCGGTTGTGAACGGTGGATAAGAAAGGATTAGAATCGATGCGAAAGGGATCCTTAGGTTTACCGGCCCTGGTCCTGCTTCGTTGTACTCCGGGCGTCTTTCTGCTTAGTAACGTGCGGCTAACAGAAACGAAGAGGCGAGAAAAGAAATTAAAGATTTGTTCTCGATCATGAATAATTAAAAAAAAGGAAAGCAAACACAGCTGAGAATAACGCGGCAACGAAGCTATAGCAATGAAAACTTTCAACGGCAGCCAAATTAAGAAAAGCCTAGACCTACATATTTTAATACAACGTCGAAGGATATCACGTCTTCTTTTGTTTCACAAAACTACCACTTAAACCCAACTCTCTGAGCCATTCTTTTCAGCACCCCATCATATATATCAGCGTGCAATGACGGTATCTTCAATGGCGGCAGCCTTGCCAGCCGCAGCAACTCACAGGATGATTCTTTTACCCCCAAAACTAGCAATGAATGGAACCGCATATCTGCCTCCATCGCTTCGGCCATTGACGTTAAGGCCTCCAAGACAGCCCTTGATAAAGAATACATTGCCTGCTCTCTGTTGTAATTGTGATTTTTCCTTTTCTTTTTTCACTCCTTTCTGTAATGCTTCGGCTTTGAGAGAATAAAAAGGAGTCTCAATTTCGCCACAAAGAGAAGCATCGATTGCGATAGCAAATTAGGAGACAGCCATACGAAGTAAGGATAGTAGTTTTATTGGCCACATATACTTTTAAACATTCGCTTAATAACTAAATTAACAAGCATGTTGTCAGCGCGCACAGGCAAACATGAACACATCTAGAATTCGATGACGGCGGACACTCGCTTTCAAAACTGCGCGAGGAAGAGCGGCAGCAGCAGCGAATGAAGTTACCTTCGTGCTGTCTGTCTATCACTTCAATGCAAATTGACCGGCGAGAACACAGTGCACGCAGAACTTCGAGCCGTCGCCCCACCTAGACTCTGCCCCCTAAGCAGATCGCTTTCAATGTAAAGTCCGCGCGACCGCGCGCGGCCACACCATACGCAGTTGCCGCCGAAGTATAACGACCCCCTCCTCCTCCTTCCCTCTCCCGGTTCCATGTGCGCGACGGATGGTGGCGCGCTTTTTTTTTATTGAAGTGAATATTAGGAGAGGTTGGCGCCTTTATGGTGGCACCGGCTACTCCTTGTCACTTGGCAAAGGAAACAAATTTGCGTAAAAAGGGAGAATAGCGACACGAAATATGGCACTCAGTAGAACACTGGATGAATAAAACATATAGAGTCCAATAGTACATCAGTCACAAAGTTCTACGCAGTAGTTCAGTCCACGTACGCATATATAGTCAGATATTTTGTACAGCCAAAAAACACAACACATGTAATGCACTGCAAGTACAGAACAGAATTATACATATTGAGCAAAAGTTGCGATCACCACATAAACCGATTATGAACCACGGACAACGCTTGTGTTGCTCATTTAGCGTATTCGGATCATCTGATACCTAATATTTTCCCAAAATGTTGGTGTCCTCTAAAAACTTTTTCAGAGCAAGAAGCGCTCTTTTTTGAAGGCCCGCAGTTGGCCATGGGCCAAGTACCTTTTTTAGAGTGAATGGCCTTCTGTCTAATATCAACAAATTTGCTTGCAGTACCCTTCTTTGTGGATCGTATTTCGTACACTCGAGAAGAAGATGATTCACATCTTCGTCTGGATGGCCACAAGAACACTGCGGACTGGAGACACGTTTTATCCTGTACAAGAAGTGTTCTGTAAATGCAGTACCAAGACGCAGGCGGTGTACCAATGTTTCAAGTTTTCTGTTGTCTCTTAGATTTTTCGGCATTGATAAGTTTACACATGGGTCTATAAAGTATAACTCCGAGTTTTTAGTTTGCTGATCAAACCAAGTAGTTTTGCTGAGGCGACAAGATAACTGTCTCAGGAGCAGACGGTCTTCACTACGCAATAGAGGAAGATTGGTTGTCTCCGCGTTATTGTGCGCTCGATTCGCAGCTGCGTCCGCTGCAGTATTACCAGGAATATTGCAGTGCCCAGGTATCCACTGGAATGCAATTATGTGGTTCATTGCGCTTGCTTTTGTAAGTTCATTGAGTGCCTCATACAATAGCGAAGCGTTCAAAGAATTTTTCTTATTGCTCTGTAGTAATGCGAGAGCGGCTTGCGAATCGCTAAAGATAACCCATTTTTGCGAATGTTTTTCTGATGTTATGAAACGCAAAGCACTCAGGATTGCAAACAGTTCTGCCACGTTGGAAGATGTCTCTCGGGATAACTTAATTGTTTGCTCTAGCGCTAAATGTGGAATGACGAATGCTGAAGTCGAGGAATTTTTATGACACGAACCATCTGTATAAACGTGGATGTACTAGGGATATAAGGAGTAAATTTGGAAGAGTGCCAGTTGTTGTGCGGCTACTATGAACATGTCTCTCTTAGATATAATCCCTTCAACCGATAATTCTATTTGAGGACATGTTAACATCTAGGGAGGGTAACAAACATCCACTTTGGATAATTCAAATCTTGGTAATAATGCTTTATGTTCTCGAACAACATCGTGAATTTTGCTTCTGTTTCTTTCGGTAAGCGCAAGGTTTAATGGATGCTTCTCGTGTTTGGTTAAGATGCGATAAATATGGCGGCATGCTTCAACCGTTCGTATGACTGGAAATGGGGGGTGACGAGCTTCAGCAATTACTAAAGAATTCGAGGTAGCCTGCGGAACCCCAAGACACACTCGCAGCCTTCTTGCCAGTAAACGTTGAAGACGTTCCTCAGACGTTTGCGATAAACCATGGAGAATAGGCGCCGAGTAAGCAATTTTTTGTTTTATGAGTGCGTTATGAACCTGTAATAGTGAAGAGACTGATCCCCCCACGTTGTGCCAGCGAGTCGCCGAAGTACGTTTATTACTGCATTGGTCTGCTTTTCGATTGCGCGGATGTGTGAAGCCCATGTTAGCTGGCGGTCAAGAATAACTCCAAGAAATTTATGCTCTTTCACAAACATCAAAGTTTGCCCATTAAGCGTAAGTTGGAAATTATTCAGCTGTCGTCTAGTGAAAGGAAGTACGGCTGTCTTCGCGTATGAAAGACTCATGCCTCTTTCTTGTAAAAAGGTGTCGATATTATCAAGACCCTTTTGCAGTGTTGTTTGAATGTCTTGTGTATGAGATCCAGAGGCCCATATGCAGATGTCATCTGCGTACAGCGAATACTGTAGACCAGACGGGAGTTTTAGTGGCAAGGCTGCCATGAGACAGTTGAATAAAAACGGACGAGAACACTGCCCTGCGGAACGCCCTGCATGATGCTGTGATAATTAGTCTCTCCTTCGATTGTTTCCATAAGTATTTTTCTGTCTCTTAAGAAATTTGACACCCATCGCAGTGCTCGACCGTGTAGGCCAAGCTCTAACATACCAGCAAGGATGTGTATGTGACTTACAGTGTCGAATGATCTTTGAATATCTAAAAATACTGCTACTGTCACATTTCCGCAACTACGTTCATGTTCGACGCATGTGGCAATGTCTAATACTGAATCCATTGTACACCGATTTTGTCGAAAACCGGTCATGTAATTGGAAAACATATTTGTGTGTTCACACCACCACTGCAGTCGACGGTCTATCATCTTCTCCATTAGTTTGGAAAAACAGCTTGTGAGACTGACGGGTCGGTAGGAATCAAGACTAAGGGGAGTCTATCCTGGTTTTAGAAATGGAATTACCCGGGCTAATTTCCGTGAATCTGGAAGAGTGTCACTTATCCAGATATCATTAAATATCTCCAAAAGAGCCATTCTTCCTATTGGACCTAGGTTCTTTAACATCATATACGTGACACCATCTGGGCCTGCGGTAGTCTTTGTACGGCATGACGAAAGAGCACATTTCAATTCATTTAGACTAAACTCACAGACAAATTGAGGATGTTCTGACATAAAGCACGCACGAACTTTCTGTTCTGCTAGTGTTGTCGAACTTTTAAATTGTAGGCAAGTAAAAGGAACTACTGCTCTGGATATAAATTCACAGAATTCGTCAGCACCAGATGTTTCCGGAGTGGTTCGAGCTACGGCAAGGGCTCGGTAACTGGACCGCTAAAAGATCGGACAATCGACCATATTCTGGGAACTGGAGTAAACGGAGACAACGACGCGCAGTATTCTCGCCACCTTCTCGTACCTAATTTTTGTAAGCGTCGGCGCGAATTTGACCGAACTTTCTGTGCCATCTTGTAGTCATTCAGCTTTCCACTGCGGCGGTAAGCCCGTTCTGTGCGTCTTCTAATTGCTCTTAGACATTCATATTCCCCGTCGACTACAGTGTATTCATTTGGAACAGTGACTTGTTTTGTGCAGATCTCGTAGGACTTATACAATATATTTACAAAACTTTGAAAGCTCGGATTTTCACCCAATGAGTTACTTAAATGGTGACGAAAACTTTGCCAATTAGTATATTTTGAGTAGCGCCGGGTCCCCTCACTCCGTATGTGGCGATGTTTTACCAGGATCGGAAAATTATCACTACCGTGCGTTTCTATGTCCGTTGACCATTCAACGCCATCAAGAAGGTCTTGTGAGCAGAGCGTAACATCTATACAGCTTGAGTAACGAAACCCCCGCAAGAACGTTGGAGAGCTGTCATTTAACACGATCAGATTACTTTTTTCTGCGGCAGACTCTATGATGCTTTCGCGGGAATCGTTATATTCACTGCCCCAGATGACGTTATGTGTGTTGAAATCCCCACAAAGCAGCACATGTGAGTTTGCGATACTAAACACATTCACCAAGCTGTCAACTGATATTTTGCTAGCACATTGTATAGATAAAGACTGATCACTGTGACGCTTGTATTTCTAATAGATATCTTGCATGCTACGAACTCCGGTATATTTAAATCGCTCGACTGTATTAAATAGGACGGCAGGTCCTTTCTCACGCATAACATCGCTCTGCTACTTCCAGCAATGCGCGATGATTTATATATAACATAGTTTGAAAGACGAAAGTCATCTCTTACGCCTGCCTCCTGTATACATAAATCAGGAAAGTTATGTTGAGCTAGTAGTTTGCGAAATTCAGCTGACTTATTTCGAAGGCTATTAGAATTCCACTGAAATACGAAAACATTGTTGTAACGATTATTCATTGTAAGCCTGCCGTGGATCTGTTGGTGGTTGTGGAAGCACCAACGATTCCATAGAAAGCAGTGCTTTTACCTGTGGTAGGTTGTTTGCTTGTGAAATGACACTTAGAATTGCACGCAGAGCTGCGAATAGCATGGGCAGGATCATCTGTGCTACAGGTAAAGACGCGTAATCACCAAACGACGCTGAAGCTCCATGCGTGCTCGAAGCAGGTCGCTGAAGAGTTGACTGAGATGGTCGCTGGGATGACTGGTGTGGTTGAGGCGAATGCTGAGGCAGTCGCTCAGACGTCAGATGAGGTTGCTGTGTCAATGGCTGAGGGCGTTGCTGAGAAGGTCGGCGAATTTCACTCGAAGCCTGGGAAAGATGAGCAGCATTCTCTGACGGTGGATCATGCCGCTCGCTGTCAGAACGTTGTCGACCTGAGTGTTTTAGAGCTGCAGAATAGCTCATATGGAACCCTTGCTCTTTTTCTTTGCTAGGAGTTGCAGGCGCGCATCTTACATCATCAAGGTTGGGTGGGGGCGCATTACGAGGAGGCAGCCTTCCGTATTTTAACTCATGTCTGCGTAACCTTGAGGCAGCTCTGCTCTGAGGGCACCCGGAAAGCTGTGTGGTTTCCACCACAGTTGGCACACTTTGGCTGACACACAGACTTGCACTCTGAATGGTTGTGGTCTTCCGAGCATATCTTGCAGCGATGCTGACTGCGGCAGTTCTACGATAGATGTCCAAATATCTGGCAGTTGTAGCATCTTAGAGCAGGGCCATGGTATTCTTCTACGGGGTGACTCGTGAAACCTAAATGCACTCGTTGCGGCATTGGTTTGTCTTCTTTGAAATGGAGGAGAACGGTTCTCAGACGGCGTGATTCTACCGCTTCGTCTTCTTGGCGATTGTAGCGCGCCTGACGACGGGTTGATGTCACTCCAAAATCCTTAAGGAAGTCACCCAGTTGTTCTTCCGTATACTCAACTGGCACATGGCGTATCCTGCCAACATTCTTGGTATAAGACGCCGGAATGAATGGCTTGACTTCCAAACCAGCCACTTCGCTAATCGACAGTAGATGTCTTGCAGATGAGACTGAAGTAACGTTGACAGAGAAACTTTGATCTCTATTCACGCGGAAAGACTGCACTTTTTCTTTTGCCGCGGAGACAATTTCCGACGCAGCTCGGTTTGGATTCACTTGCCAGAAGTTGCGTCCTTCCTGTGAGCGTCGAAAAACAACTGTAATTCCCTCAGGTCGCTTCTTTTTATACGTTACTAAGGAGAACGGCGTTTCATCGCAGTCTATGTCTTCATCTTCACTTAGATCATAGGTAAATGTTTTGTCGTCGTCAACCCGTGGTTTCTTGGCTCCACTTTCGCTTGTCTCAGCCATATTCACTGAAGGTGCGCTGGAAGGTAGGGCGGCGTTGAAAACTAGCGTCGCCGGCTTGCTGACATTGGACGCTTGTTGTGGCACTTCCGAGTGCGGCGCCGATTCTGCGGCACTCATGCGCCTAGGAACGCGCTGTCGGACATATGGCTCGTGCCGGTGTTCTTTGCCGCCTACCGCCGTGGTAGGCGTAGATGCGCTGCGGAGCGCAGCCAAACCACGCGATATTGTGCGGGATCTTTAGCACACAGGAATCCCACGGGATGTCCGTTCTCCCTGGACAACAATGAAGTCTCAACACAGCACTGCTTCTTCGAAGAAAACAGAAAATAATATCTCACCGAAGAAACAGCGGCCGCTCGGAGGGACTACTTCGTCTTCTTCCGGCGGCGCGCTCCTTCTCCGCTTTTCTTCCTTGCACGCGCGAGCAGCCACGATCATTGGTTCACCCTAGCATGCTGTCATTCGCACGTACAGCATACAGCACACGGCGACGGTATTAGCGCCCTTGGACTTTGTATGGACAGGTGTTAGATGTCAAGTGAACTCTCCTTTACTGCATCGCTGTCCTTATTACTTTCCCTGTCTTTTTCAAATATATGTTTTATTGTCCTTATTTATTTCTTTATTTTCTTTTGCTGCAGAACAAAGAAAATTCGAGTAGCCACAGAAGTATATGCGTGCGATTGTGGCCTAATGGTTTCACTATCGGGCGGTTGTGCTGGGAAACGGAGGGTTGCTTCCCACTATCAAGCACGTAATTCTTTTATTTTTTGTGTGCGAGCTGTTCGGTAAGACATCAGCAGCAGCCGCTGTCATTGAAGGGCGAGAGGTTTTACAAAACAAAAACAACAAAAAAACTAGCTTGAAGAGCAGTTCGAGCGCTTCTGTACAGCTTTGGAACCGCACTGGTCCGAGCAACCGCATATATATAGTTGTGCTGTGCATCATGTTGGGAGAGAACAGTGTTCATTTTCCCCCTGTCTCTATTCCCTTTCGTTAACCACCTTGCAGGGCAAAAGATTAGACATTTGTTTCGTTTGCCGTCATGCTTTTTGTCTTCTCTGCTTTCTCACTTCTCCATCATCATCATCATCATCATCATCATCATACTATCTTATGTCCAGTGCAGGACGAAGGTCTCCTTGCGATCTCCAATTACCCCTGTCCGGCGCCATGTGATTCCAACTTGCACCTGTGAATTCCCTAATTTAATCACCCCATCTAGTTTTCTGCCGTCCTCAACTGCGCTTTCCTTCTCGTGGCACGCATTCTGTAACCCTAATGTTCCACCGGTTATCTAACCGACGCATTACATGACCTGCGTAGCTTCATTTCTTTCTCTTAATGTCAATGAGAATAACGGCTATCCCTGTTTGCTCTCTGATCTAAACCGCTCTCTTCCTGTCTCTTAACGTCACACCTAGTATTCTTCGTTCCATAGCCCTTTGCGCGGTCGTGAACTTCTTCTAGAGCTTCTTTGTCAACCTCCAAGTTTCTGCCCCATATTTTAGCACCGGTAGAATTCACTGATTGCACACCTTTCTTTTCAATGATAATGGTAAGCTTCCCGTCAGGATCTGGCAATGTCTGCCGTATGCACTCGAGCCCATTTTTATTCTTTAAGTTTCCTTCTCAAGACCCGGGACCCCTGTGAGTGATTAACCTAGGTAAACGCACCCCTTCACAAATGTTAGAGGCTGACTGGCGATCCTGAACTCTTGTTGCCTTGACAGGTTATTGAGCATTACCTTTGTCTCCTGCATATTAGTCTTCAACCCCACTCTTACACTTTCTATGTTAAGGTCCTCCGATCGTTTGTTGCAATTCAACCTCAGTGTTACTGAAAAGGACAACGTCATCTGCAAACCGAAGGTTGCTGAGCTTTTCGCGGTTGATTCTCACTCTTAAGCCTTCCCAATTTAATAGCCTGAATACTTCTTCCAAGCACGCAGTGAATAGCATTCGAGAGATTGTTTCGCCTTGTCTGACCCTTTTCTTTATAAGTATCTTCTTAACTTCCTTGTGCACGAAGAATCAAGGTAGCTGTGAAATCTCTGTCGATATTTTCCACGATATTTACGTGTGCCTCCTGTACGCCTTGATTTCGTAGTGCCTCTATGAGCGTGGATATTTCTACTGAATGAAGTGCCTCTTCATATTCTATGAAAGCCACATAGAGAGGTTGGTTGTACTCTCCAGATTTCTCGATTACCTTATTGATGACATGGATGTGATCCATTGTAGAGTATTCCTTCCTGAAACCAGCATGTTCTCTTGGTTGTTTGAAGTCAAGTGTTGCCCTTATTCTATTGAAAATTATCTTGATGAATATTTTATACAATTCTGAAAGAAAGCTAACGTGCCTATACTTTTTTCAATTCTTTAACGTCGCCCTTCTTGTGGATTAGTATAATATTGGCATGTGCCTCGTTCTCTGGATCCCTTGAAGTCGTGAGACATTTCATATAAAGGACTGCAAGCGATGTAGAAATACGGCTGCACTCACCGGTATGTAACAGCGTTTGATTTGCCAGTCACCACTTAGGCTGTCTCTGCTCAACTGTAGTCGGCAAGAATACACAAGCGGCACTTGAGGAATACAAAGGTTTCGAAATAGAAAGCAAATCCTGATAGCGGAGAAAACCTGGAAAATGAAAGAGGGGCCCAGACTTTGCGCAATGCCATGCGCTTATTTAAGCTGAAAAAGTGTTCAAGAGCACGTGGGGCAGCATTCGAAATCAAATCTCAATAGTGCACGAACCTTGTGAATCTAAAGAAATAGAGTTAACTTACATATAACGATGAAAAAAAGAAACGGTGGGATACTCGTAACTGTCAGCGACTGGGTATCACACACAGCGAGCAGCTGTTGTGTTGCAGGCTACATCGGCTCGAGCCCGCATGATCGTCGCCTGCAGTCCGCTTGCGGATTGAACAAAGCCACAGGGAAACTACTGCTTGAAGTGTCTCAATACGATGACAATAAAAAAGGAATAAGCTAATCGGGATTTTTTGTAGTATAAAAAATTAACGAAATGGGACTTCAAAAAGAAAATAATAAGAATAGGTTATTTACGTCTCCCACGACTTTGGCTACTCGCCATGTTGTAGCCAGCAAAGCTTGCTGCCACTTTCGCATGTGTTTTAATTTCCATAACGATGAGCAAAACGAGAACAAGGTAAAGGCGAGAGTCAACGTTTTGACAACTGGACTTGATTTTTCAAGGCGATATATGCTTTATTCCGCATAGTATATATGGGTAGGGTTCTTCTAAAGGGGAGAGAGGCAACAACCGTAGGTGTGTTAGCGGCGAGGGTGTAGAATTGAAAGGAAAAGCGTGCTTTTCACATGGCCCGTGACACAGCCGTGGGTCAGCTGACCGTATGTTTTTTCGTGGAAGGGCCCTGGAAGGGACGGCAAAGGGGGGGGGGGATATCTGCTTCGCTGGAGGTCAGTGAGCTATCGTCTTTCTGAAAGAGATAATATCAAGAGTGGCAGAAAATGGCGCTCGTGAAAAAAATTACTAATATGGGATAAATATACTATTAAACGAAAAAAGAAAGGGAGGAAAGAAAACAGAAGAAAGTACACTAAGCAACCAAATGAAAATAACTAAGTCCTGTTGCCTATAGCTTAGAATCTATTCGCTATGCTCTAACGCCGATGTGCTCCACTTTCAACGCCGTGGAATACGTTGCGCATTTCCCTAGATAATACCCGCCACTGAACGAAAACGCGAAGTGTTTCTGTGGTGCCTTAGGCAATGGAACATGCATTTAGACTGTGTCGAACATGTAATGTTCACTTACGGTTCATGGGCAGAAGGACGAGCGGTGACAAAAAAAAAATATTTCCGCTTTATTCTTCATCACCGGCAAAAAACAAAAAGGGAAAGCAAAGAAAGCAGCAGGCACATACTGTTCTTAGGTGTAGAACTGATGCGGCTGATGTGCGGGGCTAGAAGAGTACGACAGGAACAACCACGAAGAAGACTACACGAACAAGGGCAATGCTGCAAAGGCTTACAGGGAAGGAAGACAGGACCAATGTAAGGGAATGTAAGGCAAGCAGATGGCGGCATCTCCTTTGCACGCGTCCTGGGACAAAGAGAATTCGCGAAAGTGTACTAACAGGTGTGAAATTGAACAGTGATAAAGCTGGAGCCTATTAACCATGGATTATGGACAACAAATTCTTATATAAGTCACGGTTGCAGTATCTGCATGAAACGGGCCTGAATGCTTACATTTATTTTAATCTGAGCTTATGGCGCGTGGTAACTGAAGTGAAAAAAAAAGTTATATTCACCGAAAATAACCGAGTGAAAAACTGTGAAGCCTGGAAAAGTACTGCCCTAACCCTTTTATTATCTGGATATTGCATATTCACAGTGAATATTGATAATAACGACCTCTCCCAGTTTGTTCAGCTACATGTTTGCTTCCGCAAAAGGGAAAGTGCAATCCACCAGAAAGTATTATAGCACGACACTACACAGGAAACCAATTTGGGTTTCCGAGAAAGAAAACTTCTCAATTGATTATCACCTTCGGGTCGATGACAATCGTTCCTTTCATGAAACTTCGTCCGCCTTGCCGGCTTCTGCAGAGCTGATTTACTACATTCTAACCTTTATCTGGTCAAGTTATGAATCAATTAGGCGCGAGAATCTTTTCAAACCATTTATTGCAAATGGACTGGGATTTATGCAGCTTTATGTTGAAAAATAATATATTGATTCGTATTTTTCGAGACATTCTGATCTGTTACTGCACGTGTTCTTGCTAGTGAATCTCGTCAACATTTAAACAAATTTAGTTCTTTCAGCAACTTTTACTTTACACCCTATTTGTAGGGATTCATGCATAAAGTGTACTTTTCAGTGTGTTTTTTGGCAGTTAGGTTCACAAATTAGTCCTTTTTCCCTGTATCACGTAAAAATCTTTATGACAGTATAATAGCTATGCTTTTCTGCCTCCATTACACCGCTAAGTATAAAACATCTGCTTACCCGAACATGGTGTGTTTACACGAGTCAGTATAATGCCTATTTCTTCTCACTCCTAAAAATCCCTATAAAGTGCGCATTCAAACACTACATCTTAAAGCCTGGTTAAACAGGAAAGGTATTTCTATGTATTCGATTGATTGCCGTCTCTGTGATATACCGCAAACCCCGTTTTGATAGCTGCAAGGACGCTGCTATTAGTACAGCAGACATGCCAAGACCATTTACAAAAATATACCGATGGTTCTACCTCGCCTACGAGCTCGGCAGCAGCTTTCGTGATTTTAAATGAAGCAGGTCACAATTAGATCCGAGATGTCATACATAACGACAGTCTACGGCGGCTGAACTTTCAGCCGTCCATGCCACTTCGAACTACGTGACCGATGAACCAGCATTGAAATGGGTCATGTTTTGCGACTCTAAAGCAGGTCTTCACAGCCTCCAGTTTTCTTTACATCCTAGAACCTACGAGAAGGTGACTTTGGAAGAGTACACCATGAATCTCTGGAAACAGGGCATGACATCCTCTTTTATTAGCTTCAGGCTTACTGTGGCACCATCGACAATGACTTTGCTGACAAGGTGCCTGGAATGCCCAATAAAGACGCCCAAACGCTTCCAAAGCTTTTGGAGAGAATGGACGCTGCCAGGGAACTTTTTCTGTTGGCCCCTACACCGACACACGTTTTCTGGCATTCTCCGAGTGTCTCCAATTTCCTGTTGCGTAAGCTGGACCCCTCGCTACGTCTACAAGTGTCATTAGCCTTTCTCGCTTTGAACAAGCATTTCTGTACCGCTTATGGCTGGGAATAGCGTTCACGAGCGCTTGCTCCTACTGTTTTGGAATGTTTGCTAGCCCGACGTGTGACTCCTGTAGGTGCGAGGAAACCATAGAGCACCTGCTATGTATTTGTCCTAGCTACGATATTGAACGCTTCTGCCTCCGAAAACTTTAAACGGGCAGGACTCGAGACCCCATTCTGTGTCGGATATACTCGGACTGTCGCCACAACAGTCACTGGCGCAAAAAGTTTTCATTCACTGACGCAGTTCTGGAATTGCACCGCCCTGAGTGACGTTTGTAATCCTCCTCTGCATCCTGCTGGGTGTACACAATGTTCCCTTTCTCCCTTTCTTCCTATTTCTATTTCGCATGTAGGGATGCGTGACTCTCACGATTCCCTGATATGTCGTTTTCCACGAATGTCTCGCGTCTCCTGTGATCCGGCTTCTCCTAGTAGCTTAGCGCCGGCGGCGGTCGGTCTGGTTGCAGCGCATTACGAGAGATTGCGTGAGTGTTCCGCGACTATCGCCCCTAACGGCGGGATTAGTTGGGCACAAAAGGGAGAATTCCTCTTTGGCTTATGTTCGGCAAGCGGCGCGGACGTTCCGCACGTGCGCCGATCCATGCTTCTGCGGCACTGTCTCGCGAGGCCTATATCGGATTGCACGAACATGATCCTTCGCCGCCGTTCGCGTGACCGTACACGCGAACGACCAGGCGTTGGTGTCCACCAGGTGGCGAACATATTCGTTCGCTATCCGGTCGCGGTGAGTCGGACTTCCTAGATTTGTCGTGCGCGCATCGACACGTTATATGTGTTGCAAGTCGGCTAGCAGGAATTAGTGTATGAAAGGTGCAATAAGCGCCCTTGTGATTTTTGCACTACTGTGTTGTCGTTCCTTTGTCCCAGGAGCACGGGTGAGACCCCACATCCGTCTGCCTTAATTCCCTGTGTAGCGTAGCGAACCAGAGACTCGTCTGGTTGACCTTTCTGCCTTTCCTTTTTGTCTCTCTCCCTCTTTCTGTTTAGAAAACTTTAAAAATACTTTGATCTGAATCCTCATGCCATACTATATCCCACGCCATTTAAAAGGGAAGACGTACATTTTATATGTCGATAAGTGGGGTGCAAGTTTAGGCTAGTCGGATGGACATAATCAAGCTAACCGCACGAAAGTAGAGCATGGGCACAATTTTTTTTATTTGGACACAACAGAAGAGAAAGCTGTGCCGGCACCAATGTATACGCGCTTGAATAGGTGATATTACATCTTAGAAGCCTTAAAGGGGGAATTATCGTACTATCCGCTTTGCATGGAACAGCAGTCTCTCTTACTTCTCCTGTGACATCGACATCCCAATGACTGTTGTTTTGTTTTCAAGATAACTCCTGCCGCAATGTGTCGCTTCAGTAAGTATGAGGCCATTGGAAGACTGGTGGAAGAAAAGCAGAGAAACAACAAACAACGGAGGCGTACAAAAACAAAGTTCACAATAGGGGTTCAGAAACTTTGGTTGTGGGAATTCATCGTGTTTTTTTTTCCTTTTTAACATAGGTAGGGTTTACGCGATAAAATAACAAGAGCTTGGTGGCACAACCCACGCCCTGTTCCAAAGGGGACGCTCCTAACATACATACATACATACATACATACATACATACATACATACATACATACATACATACATACATACATACATACATACATACATACATACATACATACATACATACATACATACATACATACATACATACATACATACATACATACATACATACATACATACATACATACATACATACATACATACATACATGCATACATACATACATACATACATACATACATACATACATACATACATACATACATACATACATACATACGTCCGTCCGTCCGTCCGTCCGTCCGTCCGTCCATCCATCCATCCATCCATCCATCCATCCATCCATCCATCCATCCATCCATCCCCTTCACTTACTCAAGCTTCGCATAGTTCTCTCAGTGTTGCAAAACTGCACCGGGATTGAAGACAAAGCCCACCTCACAAGTAGCTGTAGTGCAAGCGATAGCAAGGTAACTCATTTATTCGCCCTTTAACCTCCACCGCCTGCATTGCCATATAAGGGTGAATCTGCATTTTCAGTTTATTTTTTTAAATGGTTGCATTTGTCACGGCGCCATTATGAGTAAAAGCAGTAAAATCACTTGTCCCTGACACACTTTCTTATCTTGGTCCAGTGAGGAACTTGACCACCGGCCTGCACCATTTGGCACGACGAGAGATATGGTCACCTTAGGCCAATGGCAGGGGCCATTGCAAGAAATGGAACTTAAATGGAGAACGGATGGTTTCATTCTGCAACTGTTTAATGCTTAAAATTTGTCTGTCCTTCCCAAGAAGAGAGCTATCCTGATTTTTCTTCTATGGCTGTTTCTTATGAAGGGAGCTGTACTGGTTGGGCTGAAACCAACTGCAAAACATTGAAAAAATGAAAGTTCTTTATTTCAGTGCTTTCTTATATTTCTTAATCTCACGGCCTCCTCAACTCCGGTAATATGTAACTGAGCAGACATTCGTTGTCTAGCCGTGAAGATTGTACTGTACCAGATGCGCTCTACACCTTTTTGAGTATAATATATACACCTTGATCTCATTCCTAATAAATAGTTCTGTTAACAACCGTGTCATTCAACCAGGAAGCAAGAGTGAAGCACCTCATTTGTACAACATTAATGCAAGGGTAGCAGTAGTCATAATAAAGCTGAATAGGAGGTATAGAATAAAAGTAGTAAAAACCTAAGCTCCAGCCTCTAGTCACGATGGTGAAGAAATAGAACAGTTTTATGAAGATGTTGAATTAGTGATGCGAAAAGTGCAAACTCAGTATACAGTAGTCATGGGAACTTCAATGCAAAAGTGAGGGAAAAGCAGGCTGGTGAACAAGCAATTGACAACTACGGCGGGTATTCTAGGAAGGCTAGAGGAGAGACGTTGGTAGAATTTGCGGAGGGAATAAGCTGCGAATAATGAACACCTTCTTCAGAAAGCGTTGTAACAAAAAGTGGACCTGGAAAAGCCCTTATGGTGAACAATAAATGAAACTGATTTCACACTTCCTGCCAATCCCAGAATAGTGCAGGATGTAGAAGTGTCAGGTAAGGTAAAGTGCAGTTATCATACGCTCGTGAGGGCTCGGATGCCCTCAATTTGAAGAGAGAGAGTAAAAGGAGTAAAGGAGACACAGGCCAACCTAGACGGCAGTAAGGGTAAAAGCAAACCAATTCAGGTTAGTACTTGCAAACAAATATGCAGCCTTAGAACAGAGAGATGAAGATGGCATAGATGCAATGAATGATACCGTAACTAGACTCTCTTCAGAAGGAGCAGTTGAAGTGGGAGGCAAGGCACCAAGGCATCCAGTAGGTAAGATTTCCCAAGTAACAAAGGACCTAATAAAGAAACGACAAAGAATGACACTGTCCAACTCAAGAGATCAGATAAAATTCGCCGAACTGTCAAAACTGGTCAACAAGGGGAAAATAAGAGATATTGGAAATTATAACGTGAGAATGACTGAGGAAGCAGTAAAAACTGACGCAGCATGAAATCAGTGAGAAGAAAACTTGGCATCGGACAAACCACGATGTATGCACTGAAAGATAAGCAGGGTGATATCATCAGCAATCTCGAAGATATAGTAAAAACAGCAGAAGAATTTTATACTGACCTGTACAGTGCCCAAAGCAGCCACGATAACGCCATTCGAAGTAGTAATAAACAGGTCGCAGAGGCTCCTTCTATGGCTTGTGCTGAAGTTAGAAGGGCCTTGCTAGACATGAAACGGGGAAAAGCGGCACGAGAAATGGAATACCCGTCGATTTAATCAAAGATGGAGGAGACATAATGCTTGAAAAACTGGCGGCCCTTTATACGAACTGTCTAATGACTTGAAGGGTTCCAGAGAACTGGAAGAATGCCAACGTTATTCTAATTCACAAAAAATGGAGACGTTAAAGAATTGAAAAATTATAGTCCCATCAGCTTACTTCCAGTATTATATAATGTAGTCACCAAGATAATCTCCACTAGAACAAGGGCAACACCGGACTTCAGTGTTGCTGCCAGGCATTGTTTTCTGTGCATCGTTTATATATCTTCTCTCTATCGCGGATTGTTTCTGTTGATACAGCATGACCAAAGAAATGGCCAAACTGAAAGATGAAATAAAAACTGAACTTGTTCAGCTTAAGCAAGAGTTTAAAGATCAACTAAGGCAGTGTCGCGAGACAATGGAAAGAGACATGCGCAATGATTGAGATCCGAGAACTGAAGGTAGAACACAAAAATCGTACTCAGAGCATCGAGTTCGGTGGCGCCTCAGTTGAAGAACTGAAGGCAAAATTAAGAGCTGAAGAATCCGCAAGACAAAAACAGGAAAATGAAAATAAAGTACTTCAAGAAAAATGCCAGGCCTTCGAATTTCGGACTCGAGAGCATGAAAAGAGGTTTGTGCGCTCAGAACAGTACTCAAGAAACAAAAATATTGAGATACAAGGCATTGTTAGGTCTGACGATGAAAGTGCGCCTAACATTGTTCGAAAAATTGGGGAAGCCATCAAAGACGAAATTATAGGCACTGACATTGAAGTATGGCATTGAAGTGGAGTGATCGTATTCCTACTCCAGCTTTGTCGTATCGTACTCCAGTTTTGTCGTACTCCAGTTTTGTCGACCGTATTGTCCAGTTTTTGTAATGTATTCTAAGAGTAACAAGCAACACAACGAATTACTTATCAAAACATTTCCAATGACGCACTGGATTTATTTAGTCAGGCTGTAATCACGCACGACTGGAATTTCGTGTTAAGAAAAAAGAACGTAAACGAAGCATATAACGAGTTCCTTGAAGCTTTTGTGCGCAATTACATTGCGCATTTCCCGTTCAGACAGGTCAGACGTTCAAAAAAGATACGTAAACCGTGGATAACCACCGAGCACGTCAAGCTGGTAAAAAGCGAAAACCGCCTTTATCATACGTTCCTGCACTCAAGATCAGAAATTAAACTTAAGGAATTTCAGAGAGAAGGAAATAGATCGAATAAAATACTAAGGCAAGTGAAAATAGATTGCTATCAACGAGTATTTTTCAGAAATTAACAAGAAGCGTCCGGATGCGGTTTGGAAAGTAATAAATAGCGTCTTAGGTAGTGAAACTAAAATGAATATACCCAAACCGATAACTGATAGTAATTGTGAACTTAGCGGTAAAGCGCTGGCTGAACACTTTAATACTCATTTTGTTAACGCAGGCGTAGCGTACAGCCATGACCCCGGAGTTGCTTATTCACTGAATAATAGTATTGCTAATACTATATATATGGAACCAACAAATGAAGATGAGGTGTTTACAAAAATAATGAATTTAAATAACAGCAAAGCATTAGATATCGATAATTTACAAATCAAGCCAATAAAATACGTTATGGAACACTTGCCCTTCACTCGTGCGTAGGTTCACGTATTCAATTTAGCAATAGAGTCGGCTACTTTCCCAGATCGTATGAAACAAGCTAGAATATCGGTGTTATTCAAACACGGTGATGTAAATAAAGTCTCCAATTACCGGCCACTATCAGTACTACCAATTTTTTCCAAAGCACTAGAAAAAGTTATTTCTACACGTCTAACAAAATTTCTAGACAAACATGACGTTATAACAAATTCGCAATTTGGCTTTAGAAAGGGAAGATCTACGGAGACAGCTCTTTTATCCTTGAAAGAAAATATAGACGATGGGAATTTCGCCCTAGGGATTTTCATTGACTTCAGCAAGGCATTTGATCATGACATTCTTATATGTAAACTTTCTATGTATGGAGTTCGCGGCGGTCCCCTCGCCTTGATGAAGTCTTACTTGGAAAATAGGACTCAGTGTGTATGTATCGATAATGTCCAATCTTCTTTCTTTTCAATTAAAAACAGGGTGCCACAAGGAAGTGTTTTGGGCCCACTATTATTTAACTTATACGTTAATGACCTAGTAAATATTGATGCTACAGTTGATTTTTTTATATATGCAGATGATAGCCCTTTAGTCTTTACTGCAAAGGATGCGAACGAACTGATTATTAGGTGTAATGCACTGCTTCGTAATCTTTCTGAGTGGCAAAGTTAAATAGAATCAGAATTATTCCTGCTAAGACGAAATCTGTTCTTTTAGAGCAAGAAATAAAATTTTTGAACTGGAACTGGAACTTATTTAGATAACAATATTGAGCTAGTTAACCAACATAAAATACTTGGTATAACTTTTTCCTATCACTGGGATGCTCATTTTAATCAACTTTGAAGTAAATTTTCCGCAGTAGCCGGGGTGCTGGCTCGCTGCACAGCTTTCATGCCGGTAAAAACCAAGTTACAAATTTATAATGCATTGTTTACCTCCCAATTTAATTATTGTACTTTAGTATGGGGGACCACAACACAAACAAACATGAAAAAAATAATTACATTACAAAAGGCACTCCTCCGGCACATTGCCAGCCCCAATCCCCTGTCTACGACAAAAACTTTGTCATAGAAATACTAAGTTATATGGGTAGACCGCTATTACGAATATTGCGTTTTACATATGTTTTATTTCGCAAAAGAATAGTTAAGGAATTGCCTTACATCCATAGCGGCCTTGCAGCGCCATAATATACCAGTACATCCAAGAAACCCTGATCCTTGCTAGGTATCACGTTTTCGCACTGAATACAATATACAATCTATTAAACACAATTTACCGAAAATCCTTAATAATTACGCTGACACTGCAAATTTTTCTCGCAAAGAATTGAAGATGTGTTTTGTTCACATGTAAACATATATATTTCATGTATAATTATTCTAATTGTGTCGTGCCCTTTGATGATTTCTTTCTTAATCTTATCAAATATCTTTGAATATTGTATGTTCCTGTATCGAAAGACAATTATCTTGTCAATAGGCTTATATTTGAAAATGTTACAATTGTTTTTGTTTGATGTTTGATGTTACATGTTTGATGTGATAAAGTACTGTTATCGCCCTGCCATGTACAACAACGTCTCTTGGGTCCAGTCAAGCTGCTTATGGCAGTTTCTAGCCCAGCAGGACGTTTCTATTGTGTATTAGAAGAATTAATAAAGTTGAAATTGAAGTTATGTTCACGTTTACTTAAAAAAAAATGAAACGCGTCCGGCGGCTGCCTTTGAACTAAACCCTACCCCCCTTCCCCTCGGGCAGCAGCCCGATGCTTCTTTTTTTTTCTTTCATAGAATTTATTACAAATATGAAACGTACGTGCGTTCGTTAGTTACACAGTGACCAAAACAGTCGTAGCCGCATCTATAAGCAGAAAACAAACAATTCACAGTACAATAAAACAATTCTCTAAAAGGGAGGCAAAAGGATGCATTCCATCAGGAGAGGGTACCAGTCTGGTTGGAAGTCTACTTTAATCATAAAAACATTTCATTTGTGAAATCATCTGAATGAAATGTGCACGCGAAGATACAATTACTTCTGCATTCAGATCTAACAAGCGAGTTTTCCATCAGTTGTGCTACCATATAAGTAGCAGCATGTCAAAAGGCGCATCTTGACATTTATGTGGAATAAGATATCGTATGCTATGAGGATTTACATCAAGATTCTTTCTGAAAGTCCTTTGGAGAACATCCCGAAATAAGATGGCGTCCTTGTGTTAATAAAACAGTGCTGTATAGTTTCCTGTACATTACAGAGACGACAGTTAATCGGAGATACATAAGTACCTTTCTACTTAACCAGGATTTAATAGGTCGCTTTTCAATACGTACTTTGGAGTGTGTAGAAATAGGCATTTACAGATACGTGCAAGCACGTCATGTCCAGGTAAGCCGATGTATATATATTGGTATAACGGAAGTATAAGAAGCATACCAATTAATTTCTTATACAAATTTTCCGTGAGATAGAGAATGCTTATTTGAGGACCTCACTTCCAGAAAGCGCACTGAGAAGTCCACTTCATGTATCAATCCCTGCAAATCAGGACGGGAAGCAGATTTGTCAAAATTATCTGAATTTGGTAAACCTTCGACGAGATTAACCTGCAGGAACGCCCGAAGAAACGCATGAGAACCGTCACGACAAAAGAAGAAATGAGACACCAATTGTCTAACACAAAGGCGAACCAGTCCAAGTACGGCAGCAGTAACTGGCCTGAAAATACTGTCGCGCCTCGTTCGCCCAAAGGTGATCAGGTCACAACCGCACATTCACTTCTCTCGTGCCAACACCAACTAGCTCTTCGTGATGATCACCCCATGTTAATGATTATGATTCGCGTACTATGGCACGAACCCACAACGGGGGATCGGCCAAGAAGCGTGCCCACGTGTTATGATGATGATGATATTATTATGATGATGATATTATGATGATGATTTTCATATTACGGCATTTACTCACAATGAGGGTTGGTCAAAAATATCGACTCGCCATCGCGGCCCTACGAAAGTGGATGTCGAGCAAAGCTGTTCAAAACCACCACTACAACTTCTGAGGGAGGCATGCAATGCTTTATGGCTTTAGAGTAATGGTAGTAATGGGGGGGGGGGAGTAGATAGACAGGCAGTGAACTTTATTCAGGTCCTGAGGAGCGATGGTAATTTTTACAGCACGCCACCACCCATAGCAGTGCTGCAGCAAGACTTAAATCAGTTGATAGGCTGGTTATTTTACATATACCAAAGGCTAGGGACGCCACTCCCCACGTTGCAAGCTGCCGTCACCGCGGCAGCCTGCGCAACAGGGATCTTTACCGGGAAACGTGTGCGGGGAGCGCTACGTGCTTCGCATCGCATGTAGGCGCCGGAGCGCCTGATCATCAATTATGTGGTTCGGATGTTTGTTTTGTTGAGCCTGTTCTTTATTGAAACGTATGCTGTTCTGTATGAAGTATGCATGATTCGAAATAATGTATGCACTGATCGCTTTACTTTCCTGAGTGCTTGTAGCCTGTTCCTTACGGAGCTATGAGCCATTGCATTCGGGCGTATGAGCCATTGATGATGATAGTTGTCTGCCGACGTTACGCCACGAATAAATTCAGGGATCCTAGCCATAGACAGCTCCGCTGTAGAAGCGTGTGGTACATATCGTGCCAACGCCAACTAGCTTTGAGATGACCACATCATGTTGATGATTTTGATTTTCGTACTATGGTACATACCTACAAAGGAGGACTGGTCAAGAAGTGTCCGGTATATTTAAAATAAATAAGAATAAATGAAGAAACACAAGCATGTCTATAGGACACGTCACATTGCGTAGCACGGGTACGCGAGGACCCATGTGCGCGCCAGTTTCCTTTACGTGAAAGACGCGGGAATGAAATGGGGGTTTGCAGCATTGTATTATCCGCTTCACGAAAGCTTCGTTTCGCACAGATTCCAACATGTGCGTTGAATCTGCACAATTTTCTCTCATCATCTTGGATTGTTTTGTGCGGATTTATAAAGCCAAAGAGGAGAGGTAGCTGCTGCCGCCTATAGGTGGTTACATCTGAAGTACAAGTAACAATACAAAGAAAAAGAAAAGAAAGAGAAAGGAAGTCCCTGTTAAACATATTAAAAAGTGCTGCACCGCATAGAACGTTTTGAGTGTGCTTTAAATTTAGTATGATAGTTCTCGTAATTACAAAAAGTGGATTTGTTTTCGGCAAGAAAGGGGCAAATTTCACACCAGGTAGACAACGGGACAATTGGATAACATTTAAATAGGATAATCATTTTAATATTTCTTTTACACCTGCCGTTGCTGCTCAGTGGCTATGGTGTTGGGCTGCTGAGCACGAGGTCGCGGGATCGAATCCCGGCCACGGCGGCCGCATTTCGATGGGGGCGAAAAACACCCGTGTACTTAGATTTAGGTGCACATTAAAGAACCCCAGGTGGTCGAAATTTCCGGAGTCCTCCACTACGGCGTGTCTCATAATCAGAAAGTGGTTTTGGCACGTAAAACCCCATAATTTAATTTTTAATATTTTTTAGCCCACCAGGGGCTCCACACAGGGCAGCCAATAAGGAACAAGCTCTTGCGTTTTAAACACTTCAATTTACTGGACAATGCTCGTTACTCTGTTTTCTCTTTGTATAGTAAGGTAACAAGTGTAAGTCACTGATATTTGTGAGGTGTTAGGAAACCGGTAATAAAGAAAAAAAAAAGGATCGTGTCCTAACGGCTATAGTGTATCGGGCTGCTGTGCTCGGTGTCAGATGTTCGATTCCGCCGTCGGACGCTAGAATGTTTTTTTTTTTTTTTTAACGAGGCGAGATTGGAACCTACCTACCAAACGCAGAGTGCCTGGGATGAGCCAAAGAATACTTCGTATTAAACAAATTAAGTCACTGAACTCAAGCTGAAATGATGATGCATGATGCTCAAGCATAAGCTCGTGGGATTAAAGATGTCGCTGAGAGATAAATTTGTGCGGAGACCATCGACGATGATTGTCGATGCAAGTGATAACCGACTGCTTCGACAAAGCTACTCGCTTCTTAAAGGAATGGTGCGCTTATGTACTGCACTGAGGATATTTGGGTTACGTTTGTTGTTTCATTGAGTTATTCCGTAGAGAACAGAGTCATTAGTCAGTCATCACAACAACAACAACAACAACAACAACAACAACAACAACAACAACAACAACAACAACAACAACAACAACAACAACAACAACAACAACAACAACAATAATAATAATAATAATAATAATAATAATAATAATAATAATAATAATAATCACCACCCTGTTTTATGGCCACTGCAGGACGAAGGCCTCTCCCTGCGATCTCCACTTACGTTAGTCAGTACACGTGTAGAAAAGGTATAGGCACAGAGCAAGGGCGTTTAAAAGAACTATAACAGTTATTCAAGCCACCAACCACTGACCACAGTCAAAATGTATTGCCGGGCTATAGCTGCTTCATTACGACAGCAAATGACTTTCAGATGAAAGGCTTTCATTACGATAAATGGAAAAGCAACAGGAGCACTGAATACTACCATCAAGATTTTAGGTTGTACAGAAATAAATAAGTAGAAATGATGAGAAAAAAAGTTCTGCTATACCAAGCTATTTCAATGAAATGAAGGCAACACTAATGGCGTTTTTCACTGGTCGATCTGGAGCGGCCGCCGAAATCCTCGAGCGAGCGCTCGGGTTTCACAAATCCGAATCGGCCAGCGGAGCGCAAAAACGCTCCGCGGCGGATCACACAGGAAGTCTGCGTACACGTCGCACGAACCGGTTCCGAAAACCATGCCCTACTTCCGTTCTGTACGTTTCCAGGGCAACCAAACTCGCCGTTCCCCGTGTGTAATTTGACCGTGGCAGTCGCATAGTCCGTCATTTTCATGTCGCGCCCGCAAGGATTGTGCATGGACAACGTGCATAGAAGTCTGCATACAGCACCTGCGTCACTTCGTAATCGCTGTCGTCCGCGCTCTCATCGCTAAACGCGAACGCTGCAGCTCGCGTTTAGCAGCCATTTTGCGAAGCAACACAATGTTGTGCGTACCAACCGGGTACCGATTTCGCTTGAAGACGGAAGTGACGTGAGCTATTTCAGCCCAAATCCGCGCCTCGGCGGCGGAGCAAGTGAGAGCGATCCGGCGCGGAGCGAGTTGATCCGAAACGACCAGTGGAACGCGCGAACCCGCTCCAGAGCGACCAGTGAAATTCGGATTCGTTGCCACGGAGCAAGAAATCCTGCTCCGAATCGACCAGTGAAAAACGCTATACGAAGATATGGCAAATTGTTAAACGTGTCACTGGCATAGGTGACACAGAACGCATCATACCTGATCGTCCAACAAGTTACGTGGCCAAAAAATTTAAGAATTACTTTACCAATGTTCGTCTCAGCCTTGCGCGTAAGTTGTCTACTCAAATACAAAATTTAAATGCACCCTGTACTGTTGGAGATAATTTTCATCTACGTGACGTAACTGAATATGGCATCAGACAGATGGCGATCATGCCATACCTTCGAGAATTCTAAAGGCAAGCATTGATGCTCTGCATAGTCAGTTTTGCCACATATTTAACTATGCATCTTATTCTAAAATTTATCATAACATACTTAAGACTGCTAAACTAATACCAGTGAAAAAATCTGGTGACCTCCCAGACAGCTACAGACCGATATCTCTCCTGAGTTGTATCAACACCAAGTTTGAAAAGTTAATTTCGCCGCAATTAAAGACCTTCTTGTGTGATCGTAGCATTCTTTGTCCCCTGCAGCATGGTTTTGTTGCCAACAGGTCCACCTCTGTTACTGTTCGATGCTTTCGCAATACATTAATTGCGCTCTGCATGAACGCAACGTAGTAATAGTAGTATTGTTAGACGTTAGGAAAGCATTTCATGCGGTTAGTTATTTCATTTTATTGAAAAAAAACCATTGCTATAGAATTACAGACAACTCACTTGATTTCTCTTCCAGGTATTTATGGGCGCGTAAACAAAAGCTACTCATTGGTTGCATTAATGCATCTTACAGTGCTACTAACTGCGGGGTACCACAGGGCTCAGTTTTGGGCTCTATTTTGTTCTCTCCTTGTATAAATGTTGCCCCACAAACCCTGCAGAGGTCAAAAGCACTGATGTACGCGGATGACACTGCTTTTTTACAGGACACTACCTTGCAACTCTCCAAAACGATGTGATGACAGATTTGTCAAACATTTCGGTATGATTCGCCAAGAATCACTATCAACTGTGCAAAAACAAACTACGTTGTATTTCGTTGCATATTGCATTGCATTGTATGTCAGCATATTGATATTGCAGTTCTTAGCCTATCAATAAACAATATTCTTATTCGTCAAGTCCCTGCTGTCAAATACTTATGGATCATTTTTGATGAGAATTTACACTGGCATGAGCAAGCACAGAATGTATGCTCAAAGGGAGCCCATGGCAGCTTTACTCTAATAAAGGCCCACGCTCGTTTCTTTATTTAAAAAATATACCCCTCCCTCTGTAATGCGCAAACCCTGAGATAACATAAATAAATAAATAAATAAATAAATAAATAAATAAATAAATAAATAAATAAATAAATATTTCCCACGAGCTACACTTCGTACGCTGTACTTTTCATTATTTCACTGTCACATACGTTACTGCTTAGACTCATGGGTTGTGACCTCCACTAGTCATCTAAAACCTCTAGAACGACTCCAAAAGGGAATATTGACGGTCATAAGCCACGATCAACCCATATGTAACATTTTTCGATCAATGTGTTCTTTCAGTTCCGATGTTGCGCGACTACAAGATTGCAGTTTCAATCAATAAAATACATTATGGAAACTCGCCTCTTTCTGTTGATCTTTTTTTCGTTCCTATAAGCAATACGCGACATGCTTCAGACGGTAACCTTAACCTAGCCAAATGTCGTAACGTTTACGGCGAAAGACTAATAGAGTTTAATGTAACTAAAATTTGGAACATGATACCCCTTGAGATAAAAACTGCACGTATTTACGGCATCGCATGTCATTGTTCCTGCATATCCAAGACCTGTGAACTTGCGTATAGGTTGAGAGACATCGTTTGAGAATATGTTCATTATACGCAGTGGCGTAGCAACAGGGGGGACCGGGGGCCCGGGGTGCAAGGGGCCATTGAGGGGGGGGGGGGGTCATACACGCCTGAAGACACCCCTCTTTCCGCCGGCTTGACTGGGCGCAAATGGCAAAGAACGCTCCGGTATCCAGTAGCCCGAGCTCATGCACCCGATGCGTTGCGCCGCAGAATTGTCGGCTGCAGCTCTATCAACACCCCACGAAATAATTGCATGATTGTGCGGGCTAAATAAATTTAATTCGCGAAGTGGTCGCTAAACTAGTCGCCTTAACGGAACGTTTCATACGGGGTGCGCTCGTGCCGTGCGTTCATGCTGGGGGCAGGTGTCGCTAAACGTGCAGTCAGGCGTTATAAGGCGTTGAGGCTCTTGGGTCCCTCTTCCGTTCAGAACGCGCAGCGAAGTCAGCAGCAAGAGCGCGTTCAACCAGCGCGCCCGGCTCTCGCGTTTACGGCGAAGCGTTCGCTGAGAGCGACGTTGCATAAGTGCGGCCGTCAAAAGTCGCGAATGGGATTCTCTGGATCGTCTTCAGACTTCGTTCGGCTGAAGAGTTTGGCGGCGTATGACTCGACAGGCTGTACTCGCGGGCCCGCCGCGATGTTCGGCTCGCTTTTACCTCCCCTCTCCCGCTCGCTCCGAGAAGCCGCTGCGAAACCTGCCGTTATGTTTCACGCCTTCCTTCTTACTCTCGAAAGTTTCAGAAAACTGTTTTTGTTGCGTGACTTCATGTTACAAGTACAGTGTCTGTATCAGCTGCACAGAATTTTATAAAGAAAAAGATGAATTTTGTAGGGATATTTCCCGATCGAGATTCTATGAAGTTCTGTGTTTTTGTGATTACTAGGAACTCGGTAGCGCGAAAAATATGGCAGATAAGTAATAACCATATCCTTAATAATCCCTTAATTAGTACTTATAGAGGAAGCACTTCAATTCGAGAATTGAGGACTCAAAGTCATGTTATTAACTCAAGAAAAACTTCTTAAACGAAATCGTTTTGGGTGCAACAACCTACAGTACTTTGGCACTGCGGGCGGCGCCCAGTATATGGCAGCAGCGACAGAAATATGAAATAGT